>NW_007257525.1:413713-425086 GCF_000164805.1 Carlito syrichta | reverse complement strand
GCCCCTCCCACCCCGCCCCCACCTCCCCTTTGTGTCTGTCCCCGCAGGCTGGAAAGAAACAAAGAGAGCGGCTGGGACCGGCGGCGACGACGGGAGGGGGGAGAACTGAACGCGCAGAAACCCACGCGGGCGGCTCCGGGGGACAGTGGGGACCGCGGCAAGGAGAAAAGGAAAGGCCACCTCTGGCCACCTCGATTGTTCAAAGCCTGTCACCTGGGTTAGCTCCTTGGATTCTCGCAGGTTGGGGAGGCTCGTTTAAATCATTACCTTTTAAAAAGATATTATAGGTGATACACATTGCCACCGTAACCCTAGAAATCCTTCCTGTGGGCTCAGCCCTCTCTAAGAACACACCCCAGCTCCTCCCACAGGGGCCCCCAGAGCCAGCCGTCGCGAGTCCCCGGGAAAGAAAGACACGGGGACTCAGGTCCTGACACCTCCCCTCTTTCCACCGACTAGGGGAGCGGGGGAGGGGGATAAGGGAGCGATCCACGCCCTGCTATGGTTCCACCCTGGGAAGAAAGGGAAGATTCCTTAGTTCACAAACAGGGCTTCGTCCCCTCAGGAAATAGGCTGCCAGTGGATGAAAGGAAGTCTTTTTCTACCCATTTTGCTTAAGTCAGCCATGAGCTTGAGCCCAGTGTTGTTTCCTAAGCGGGCTGGAGACAGCTGATAGGGCTGCAAAGGCACCTGGGCTTCTGACCTCTGAACAGGGAGGTGCCTGCCTGGCCCCCCCATAATGCAGTGGCATGCCGAGGATGTGATGTCCGCATAACACACACGTCCACACACACACCCCAGGGCGCCAGGTTGGTCGGTTTGCCTGAGGAGGGGGCTGTTTGTTTCAGGGCTGTGTGTCCCACCCCATCCCCTCCAGGAAAACTGCACCAATCCTGTAAAAAGGGAAAGCAACTTCCATCCCCTGATGCCTGGACACTTCAGCTGACTTCTCAGAAGTCACACTTGCCGTGTCTAATTTGCACTGCTCAGGTGGGACTGAGTGAGACTGAGGATAGGCGTCAAGCACAGAGAAAAAGCCAAGAGCAAGTCCCAGGTGCTCCAAGTTGCTGCAGTGGCCCTTTGGGGACTTGGTTCACACCCTGAAGTCACTTTCACAGACACACCCCAGAGGAACCCACTCTCCTGGCAAGTGAAGCATGACCAGAGCCCGGGTCCATCCTGAGAACCTGCTGACTGTAGGGTCCAGTTAACAAATCCATAGGGGAAGTCAGTACGTGTCTTATTCTCACCTCAAAACTGCTCTCTGGTTTCACATGTCTGACACTAATTTTTCTGCTTTAAACTGTGAGAATGAGTTCTGACTTCAGGTGAGATTCTCTGTCACACATATTCCTCTGTGTGTCTGGTATATATAAAGGGGGGAGGAGAAGGAAAGGAATCCCGTGTGTGCATGTGTGTCTGTGTGTGTGTGTGTGTGTGTGTGTGTGTGTGTGTGTGTGTGTGTGTGTTCTGTAGTAAAAAGAAGGAGTTTTCCAGTGAATAAATAATTAGAAACGAACTAACAAGTCAGAATGAGCAGATCATTCTTCTTCTCAACCAGATATGATTAGGGAAAAGATGGATAGAGTTTTTTTTCTTTTTCCTCATTTTTTTTTTGAGTTGGAGTCTCACTCTGTCACTCAGACTGGAGTGCAGTGGCCTCTCCCAGCCACTGCAGCCTCGACCTGCTGGGCTCCGGTGATCCTTCCGCCTCAGCCTTCCAAGAAACTGGAACCCCACAGGCCCGCGCTACTATGCCCAGCTAATTTTTTTATTTATTGTAGAGATGAGGTCTTGCCACGTTGCCCAGGTGGGTCTCAAACCCGCAGGCTCAGGCAATCCACTCATCTTGGCCTCCCAAAGCGCTGGGATTGCAGGCTGAGCCACCGAGCCCGACCTTTTTTTCTTTTTTCTTTTTCTTTTTTATTTTAAAGATGTGGGGTACAATTCAGGTTTAGGTATACAAATGTTCATTATGCAGGTACCCGAGTTGATGAGGTGTGCCCCCCCTTCCCCAGGCAGACTCCCACTACTGCCAATCCCACTTCCCCACAGAAAGAATTTTTAATGTGGGGCTTCTCTCTCTACTAGTGGGTAGATACAGAGTAGAAAGGAACACTCGTTTTGCTGCATCAAAGCATCCTGCTAGTTGCTGTTTAGCTTTTTTCCCCTAATGGTCATATCAGGAAATGGCTTATCCTCCATATGAAATTTTAAGGATGTGAATGGTTATAAGTTGAAAGAATGACATTCAACTAAGAGCAAATGGCTATCAATACAAAAATGAAGGTACCTTTGACAGCTACAAAAAAAACCCTGAGTGTCATCTACAGCAGCTCAGGTGTTTGTTTTTAAAAAATTTTTATATTAAGACTACCTGTAATCAACAAAAAATTTTGTTTATTGATATTAAGTCTCCCATTTAAAATCATGAGCAGGCTGGGTGTGGTGGTTCACACCTGTAATACCAGCACTTTGGGAAGCCAGGGGAGGAGAATTGCTTGCGACTAGGAGTTCCAGACCAGCCTGGGCAACATACTGAGACCTCATTTCAACAAAAAATCAAAAAATAAGCCAGACATGGCAGCAAGCCTACTTGGGAGGCTGAAGCAGAAAGATCACCTGAGCCCAGGAGGTCAAGGCTGTGGTGGGCTGTGATCATGCCACTGTACTCCAGCCTAGGCAACAGAGTGAGACTCTGACTCAATTGGGATGATTTTGACTACTTGACAAAACAATAAATTCTTTAATTTTCTGTCACAACTGACTTTAAGTCAAATGTTGGCTGTCACCACTTTTATTCCAATGAGCAAAAGTAATACATATGTCATTTTAAATGAATGAATGCAAAAAACTAAGACCTTGAAGTATAGCTATCACCCTTCATAGAAAAGAAATATGGGTATGCATCTCTATTAAAATGTGTGTAATACCCTTTGAACACAATCCCATTGGGGGAATTATTAAAGAAATACTTTAGTGGAAGGACAAACATAAAGATAGACATGGAATGAAGGTGTTTATTGCCAAGCTGTCTAGAATTTTCATGAACATGTTTTTAAACTTAAAGTGGGTACAGGATCAGATAAGAATGAGTATACTGATGAAAACAGAGCAGAAGATTTGAAACTGTAATTTTTCAAACTTTCAGGGATAGATGTCTGTTGTTTATAAAACACACACACACACACACACACACACACACACACACACACACACGCCCAGATATCCTGTGGTAGCCTCCATTGATCTTCACCTCTTAGTATTATAGATCAAGAAGTTTAGACTTTGAACCTGGTATATACCCTTGTGTAGACCTCTCCCATGGTGAATCAAGCAGGCTGGTTCCTGGGACCAATAGAATACCGTGGTAGGGATGGTGTGCAACTTTCAAGGCTAGGTCATAAAACCCAACTTCTGCCTTTGTTTCTTTGAGGCCTTGCTCTGGGGAAGACCATCTGCCATGTTGTAAGGGTACTCAAGCAGCCCCGTGGAAAGGCTCACTGTGGAAAGGAGAGGAAATTGCTGGCCAAATGAATAAGCCACCTTAAAACAGATCCTGCAACCTTAATTAAGTCTTCAGATAACAGTAACCTCAGCCAGCATTCAACTACAACCACATGAGCGACCAAGAACCAGAATATCCCAACTGAGTCACTCCCAAATTCCTGACCTGCAGAAACTAAGAAATAATGAGTAATTGAGATGTTTGATGCTTTTCGGCTTTAAAATGATTTGTTATGCAGCAACAGATAAGTAATACATACCGTGTATGATTGTAAAGAAATAGTATGTAGTTATCAAAAATAAGATGCTGTTTACAACTTTCCTTCTCCATGCATTCATTCTGTCAGTAAGAAAGTACTTTAAACATTTCTTGAATCACAACGTATAACCATTTCTACAGCCACTGCCAATTCCAAGTCATCATTCCAGCTTTTCTTATCTGGAGTAAAACAGTCTTTAAGTTAGTCTCTTTATTTTTATTCTTGCTTCCCTAGAGTCTTTTCTCTACACAACAGCCAGAGTATAGATAATATCAAAAACATAAGTGCGATCATATCACCTTCCCCTACTTCATTTCTTAAAAAGTTTGTAATTATACAGGAAATAAAATCTAAACTCCCTGACCTACAAGCCCACGTATCACCTGGCCTTTGCCTGTGTTCCTCGGCCCTATCTCCTACTCTCTGTCTCATTTATAACACTTGGGAATGAACTTAGTACATTTTTCTGGGTTCAAAGTCACCAAGCTTTTATATTTGCTGTTTCTTCCACCTGGACCCCTTGTACCCCAGATGGTTACATGTATGGCTCTGAACAAATGTCACCTGCTTATTAACCTGATTACTTCTTCACTGCCTTTTCACATACACACCACTGTTAAGTCCCTGAAAGCAAGGACTTTGCTGCTTTATTCCTTATATCTTGAACAGTGTCTGGCACATAGTGTCTGATTAATTTTGTGAACTGAATGGATGATCTATATCAAAATCTTCATCAATCAAAGCAAGAACTAAAAAATACACGCCTATGAAAATAACTGAGTTTGAATGAAGGAAATGTGATTTTTTTTTCTTTTTATATTTGTTAGCATTGTTATATTTTAAAACCCTCTGTATACAAATAATCATCTATGTTGAAGTAGAATAAAAAAGCTGGTAAAAACTACTAGTAGTTATTTTCTGGGGCTGCTGATGATTTTTTGTTCCCTGGTTGTATTACCTTTTGACTTTCTGGTTCTTTTTTAAGATTCTTCACTGGGAATTTTCTAGCAGATCTTAAACTGAAAATAGCCCCTGCTGCCTACTTGTATAATAATTCGCTGCTTTCCATTCTCCTGGACCTTTTCCTAAGAGAAAAGCATCCTGAATTCTCCACAGGGAGCCCCTTCCAAGTGATTCATGGCTGAATTCTGAGTTCTGACATCTCACATTCTGTCCCCAAGAGGAAAAGAAGATATTCTCTCCTGTGCATGTGGAAAAGTTCCCACACCTACTAAACCTTTGGTATTCCAGAGACATTTATTAATATGCCCACGAAATCCAAGGCTCTTTGTTGGGTGTTGCAGAAGGAAACAAAGATATTTATTTCTTCAGTCAATCTTTATCACCCTTCCCTCCAAAGTGATTTGAAATAGCTTGCAGTAAGAAGACATACAAGAAGAAGAAAGAGGAAGACAAGAACAAGGAGGAGGAAACGAAGAAGAAAAAATAATTAAGGACCAGTAAAATGTCAGCAGAATGAGAAAGTTGATGATCCTTGCAGATGAATTTCAAGGATCTCTGAATTTCAAATTGATCTCTGTTTATGAGACCTGATTCCTGCCTTCCAAATGCTTATAATGAAACAGAAGGATTGCGCTATGGATACAAATAATCAAAGAGATGAAAGAAAAGCTCAAGCATCCTAAGGGACTACAATAGAACATTGTGTGTATGTGGTCCTTGAATGGTGGACTGTCTTGGAAGTGCTCTGATTACTGTGTGAAAACTCCAGAGTGTTCTTTCACAGGCATGTTCTATGACTCTGATGTCACCTGCGTGCCGCACAAGCTGAACTGCCAAGAAGAAGAAGCGAGGTGGACAGGTTAAATGCAGGAGCTACAGTGCTGGACTGTGAGGTTTGAATCCCAGCCCTGCCACAAGCCAGCCATGTGGCCTTGGTTGAGTCACTGAGCCTTAATTCCTCACCTGTAAAATAAAGATCATAATCATAACATCATTGTAAGTAAAAAATGATGAGCTGATACAGAGAATGTAGTTAGCACAGCACCCAGGACATAGCAACCTCTTCCACAGCCTTGGAATCTCCTTGTGGGGGGAAAAGTGACCAAGTTGATCGCTTACTAATTTATGGCTAGCAATTACACTTTACACTTAAGTTTAGCAATTCCCTTTAAGTGATGGATTTCAGGGAGGGCATGAGAGTCATATTTTATTTCCCCTTCAACCATTTTAGCCTAAACTTCTAAAATAAAGCAGTGAGGATTTTTGGGGGGAAATTTTGAATCACGAATCTAGAAAGGATCTGAGGCACACGCTGCTGAACCCTTAGGTAGACTGACAAATTGAGGCCAGGTGGGGATGGGAGGAACGACTAGAGTTTTATAACAGCAACACTAGAATTCAGGATAGACACATTTGATGCTCGGTTCTCTGCTCTTTCCACAGCAAGATGTAGACTAGAATGGGACGGATGATTGAATACTCAACTTTCTAGTCATCCTGAAGGCATTTTATTCTATGGAGACATTATTCATTCAGTAAATACGCATTATGCTTCTCCTGTGGAAGAAACTGTGCTAGATACTGGCAATAAATTAGTGGGTGAGAGAGCTCTGATTTCCATGCTTCTGAAGACCCCACTGTAGTGGAAGGCAGGCATTTATCAAATGATCATGACCACACAAATAAATGCCAATGGCCAGTATGAAACAGTCTGCAAAGTCTTATGAGCATATTTAATAGAATTTGACCTACCAGAAAAAAGTCGAGGGAGACTTCCCTTCGGGAATGATACTGAAGCCTAAACCCAAGAGTAAATATGCACTGGCTGGACCAGGTCGAGGAAAGAAGAGAAAACATGATACTCCAAACAGAGGAATTAGCAAAATCCCTATGGAAGATGGTGGAACAGAAGGCCAGAGCAGTTGGAGCACTAGAAGTAGAGGGTAGGAGTTACACAGAGAATGAGTTGGGAGAAGGAGGCAGGGGTCAAGTCTGCACAGGCCTTGAAGGTCACACACAGATTTTTGCTTTCATAGTAAAAGAAATCGGAAGCCACTGGAGGGTCTTAATCAGGGGGATGCCATGATCAAAATTTGCTTTGCAAAAGATTAACCTATTGTTGTGCGCTGTCTAAAGGAGGCCAAAAGTAGACACTAGGAGATACCTTAGAGTGATGGCAGTGTACATGAGGAAATATGAATGGACTCAAGACATGTAGGCAGGAATGTCACTAGGCCTTGGTGATATATCAGGCTAGAGGGTTGAGGAGAAGTGATGCGAGGTAGAATGCCATTCAAGGTCTGCTTTACAGAATCAGTTGACTGGTGAGTGAGGTCATTGACTAGGAGAGGGAACACTAGTAAAGGACTGGAGTTTCCCGGGGAGCAGACAGTAAAGAGTACTGACCAGTACCAAATTGGGGGAATTTTTTTTTTAAAAACTGCAAACTCATTTCATTTAGTTTTTTTTAGTATTTTATTATGGCACACAGGAGAGAGTATGGTACAGTATTCTTAACTTTCAGCCAAGTAATCCTCAAATTAACCAGCTGTTTCCATTTTGGCTAAAGTTACTTTTACATGTAGTTTGCGATCCACCTGAAATTTACCATGTACATCATTCCATGCCTAATAAGGATTAATGTGAAAAGCCTGGTTTCTGAGGAGTCTCCTAATCTTTACAGAAGCTGATATACTGAGAGCCTTCATAGTTCAAATCCATATCATCAGGGTAAAGAAATATTTTACCTATTTGCATAGTAACACATATTTAACTAGAAATAGGCAGTACGAAGGGAATCAAATAACTTTACATGGAGACCACTTTGGATTCAAGTTAAATCCGTAACTTAGAAAACCTGTCTAAAAACAAATACGTTATTGAATGAAATGAGCTGACAAAGCAATTGTTTAAGAACAGAAGCAGAATAGCAGACAGTCCATGATTTCATCTATATTCCACATCATACACAAGTGCAAGAGCATTCATAACTTTACAGTGGACAGGGAGGACAGACAGGGTGTGTGTTGGATGTAATGCCCAACCAGTTAAGCTATCGTAGAAATCCAAGTATTTCCCAATAAAGACATGCAGAGCAATGCCAGTGTAACATACAAGTATAGGATCTCCGCCTTTAAGTGACTGATAACAACTTGGCTAGTGTCTGTAGTTTTTAAAAGGTTCTAAAAAGTGTGTCATTCAATGCTGTTTCCTTGAGACAATAGAATGAAGCTAACAACACAGTGAATCATGAGCTCAGGACTTCAGGCAACGTGTTTGCAGCAGGGTAGCAAATAACGCTTGGTAGCTTTTCCTCCAGAAATCATACATCGATTAAAAAAAAGAATTCTTTCTGGTTCTATCACGTGCTCCAGTTTCAGCCTCTGCCCGTGATATTTAGACTGTATTTTAAAATGCAGCAATAGGGATGAATGCGTGAGATTCCTATTCTATCTATGTTGCATTCTTACATATTAGTTTGAAATGGCCTATTTACCATAAAGGGTGTATCTGTCACATCATTTCAGGATTGCTTTCAAAAAAACCACCCTGCAACGGAATATAGTATATTTTATAGGGCAGAGCATATTTTCATTTATAGGCTCTCTGATTTACTCAAGATTATTATCAGTAAAGTTTTTCAGGACGAGATTAAGAATAGCCACAACTTAACTGTATCCTTCAGAATTTCTAATGAAGAAGAAAAAAATATATTGTTATAATTTTGACCTTAAAAAATGGAGATCAATTTTTGGAGGTATTTATGGTTTATATAGATGCCATCTTTAAGGTATTTTCATTAAGTCAACAACCACAGCAAGAAATATTTCATTCAGTGTAACTTTATTGACTATTTATTGCACATAACTCGAAGTCTTTAATTTCTAACCACCAAAGCTTCAAAGGACTATTTTTTCCATGAAGTTTAACATTAACATTAGTGAATTCATTTATTCGTGTTTTTTTTATTGTAAACATCTGAATGATTCACATTGCCATAGATCCTGAACTCATAAGCAAGGACCATGCACAGGCTGGCAGCAAGCCAGAAAGCCGCTCTGCAAGCAAATAGAGACTCTGCAGAGATAATTCATAGCACAACATTGAATGTCCAACCTAAGTCATCTCAGAATTATACATATATTGGCTTTTTAAATTCACAAAGGATCTGGAACTCAACTGGTTGGTTGGTGATGGGGTTGACCTGATTTCGGGAGAATTATTCCTGGAATAATTAAGGAAACGGGGCTCAATCTTTCTTCTTAGTGGCTTGTTCCTCCCCAGCACCTTCTGCTTTTTTCTCCTCCTCTTCTGCTTCTTTGGTTTCTTCCCCTTCTTCTCCTTCACCTCCTTCTTCTTCTTCTTTTGCATCTTCAGATTCTTCCTTGGCAGCTTGAACACAAAAAGAAAATTTACAAAACCCAAGCCCAAGTTAAGTCCAGTTAAAACAATTCTGCAAAGGTTTTATGTGAAAACAGTCGTCAATATTTTTGCCAAAAGCCTCTCGGCTCCATTTGCCAAAGGTACATGTGCAGTTAATACTTGCCATGAATAATTTGCCACTGAGCACATGTTTAAATGAAATGAGATTACTTCTAGGTATGGGAAGCTCTGCTTCTCCCTAAGACCTGACCTCAGTGTTCATGGATTATGTGTTTGGCATCCATTTTTTGTTCGTCGGGCGCCAAACTGCGGTGTTAAATGACTCTCCTAAAATCACGTCGAAATAAAGCCTCCCTAGCACAAGCGAGGCTTCCTGTATCTTATCCACCTCCTAACAAATATCCACACCCAGCATGCACTTAAAGGTACAGCATTTTTTGGTTTGTTTGTTTTTTAACATACCTTCTTCCTCTTCGGCTCCCTCCTCTTCCTCGCCCTCCTCCTTGTCCTTCTCCTCCTCTTCGGCTTCTCCTTCGGAGTGGGGCTCATCCTTGGCTTCCTCGGCTTTCGCGGACTCAATGGTTTCCTCCACCTCAATCTGCTCCTCCTGGACGTGGCTGGTGTAGTAAGATGGGAAGGAGCGGGCGGACATCAGGTAGGAGCTGGTCTGTAAACCGCCGTAAGCAGATCGGCCGAAGACCTGGGAGCTCTGGGAGTAGCCACTGGTGATGCTTCCCACGCTGGTGAAACTGAGCCGGGTCTCCTCACCTTCCAAGAGTTTCCTGGGGAGGAGGGAAGAGAACAAGGTTAAAAAACACCAACAGGAGATATGTTTACTTCACCTGAGACCACCATGCACCCTTTCTCCCTGATGCTACTTTTAAAGGCAAACACCAACAGGGCTGGGAATTATCAAAACTCAGTGACTGGAGATTTTGTGTCAGAGATCGGGAAAATAAAACATGCCTTCAGTAGGTCTATTAGATTTAAAATGCAATGAGAGGTTCACTATTGAACAGGATTCATTATCGTAGGGTTAAAGTCTTATATATTTGCCTAAATATCTTCTTCTTGAAAGACACCAGAGGCTAACACTTCATTATTTCAGCGGACTATTCTTGAAGGTTTCCGATTCAACATAACTTTAAATGGAATCTGATTTTCTTTCTAAGGCATAGTGGCTGCTACATCAGGTCCCTGTTTTCACCTGTAAGCTGCAATCTCAATATCCAAAGCCATCTTCACGTTGAGGAGGTCCTGGTATTCTTTTAGGTATCGTGCCATTTCACTCTTTGTGGTTCTCAGTTCATTTTCTAATTTGTTGATTGTGTCCTGTTGGAAGACAAAAAAAAAAAAAAAATCCAAGCATAAATCCTTCCAGCTATCATTTGACTGTTGTACACTTGCAAAGGCCTAGTTTCACTAAAAATCAAACTGCACACTTTCCACAAATTCTCCTCTAAAACAACTACTTGTTTTCTTTTAAAACCTTTCTTGCTAAAATATCCAGCCTCACGAAACATGAGATGAACAAAAAAGAGGGAAGAAAATTCTGATTTACTTCTATTTATTCACTTAATACAGTCGAATGATCATCATAAAATGCCTACAAGGAAACTAAATTCAGTGATAGAGGAAGTTTGTTTCTCACTCACTGATTAACTCTTCCAGGTCACATGCCAGAAAAATCAATGCATTTCTTTATAAGGGGAGATAGTTAGATTTTTCAACTCTCTAAAATATTTCCAGTGTATCTAAGCTATTTTTTCTATTCTCTTCTCCAAGAAGGAGGTCTTTTAAAAAGAAAGGCTTACTGTGAACATCGCCGGCTAATTAACTAAAACTATTTTTACTGCACGTCTGTGTGTCTGCAAAGAGAGAGCGGTTAGTAAAACTAACTAAGCATGCTGGTCACAGGCATCCTTCAGAACTGATGGAGAGCTATTCACTATGCTATTCACCACCTCACCCAGATGATCCAATGGGTAGTTGCTAGAAAGCAACCTGCGGTTAAGGCAGGCCAGTAGAAACCGGCTGTGACCGCAGGCCCGAGGCAACGCCCAACTCCCACTTCTTCCCCTCCCCCACCCGGGCAGGGCTGGGCAGCTTGAATGCGGAAGGCAGAAGAACCGGCACCAAGCACACCCCCCAGACTGCAGTGGCGCCCTGACCCCCGCCCTCCAAGCGCCCCATCCCCCCCACACGGCCCCGAGGAGCAAGCCCTAGCCCTAACAGCTGCAGGCCGCAGCCGCACTGTCCC
>NW_007257525.1:410292-413631 GCF_000164805.1 Carlito syrichta | reverse complement strand
ACTCCGTGCGCCCGCGCCCCGGTATTTCGCGGAGGGGAGGGGCGGGGTCGCACCTGCATAGCACTGATGTCGGCGTTCTGCTTGTCTTCCAGCTCCTGCAGCTGCTTCTCCAGCGCTTCGTTCATGCCCCGGCAGGCTTCGATCTCCAGGGTCTTGGCCTTGAGCAGGCGGCGGCTCTCCGACACCTCGTCCTTGGCGGCGCGCACGGCGTCGGTGTTCTTGGCGGCGCTCTCGGTCAGCACCGTGAAGCGGCTCTTGAACCACTCTTCGGCGTTCTGCATGTTCTTGGCGGCCAGCTTCTCGTACTGCGCGCGGATGTCCTTGAGCGCGGCGGAGAGGTCGGGCTTGGTGGACACGTCCATCTCCACGGAGATCTGCGCGTACTGGATCTGCGCCTGCAGCTCGGCGATCTCCTCCTCGTGCACTTTCTTCAGGAAGGCGATCTCGTCCATCAGGCTATCGATGCGCTTCTCGAGCTCGGCGCGGGCGAGCGCGGCCTCGTCGGCGCCTTTGCGCGCCTCCATGAGCCGGCCCTCGGCGTCCTCGCGGCTCAGCACCTCCTCTTCGTAGCGCGCCTGCAGGTTGCGCAGCGTCTCCTCCAGCCCTTCGCGCTCGCCCTGCAGCGCCTGCTTCTCGGTGGTGGCGTCCTCGGCCGCCAGGCGCAGGTCGCGGATCTCCTGCTCGTACAGCGCCCGGAACCGGGACGGCTCCGAGTGCTTCTGGCGCAGCACGAGCAGCTCGGCCTCCAGGACCTTGTTCTGCTGCTCCAGCTCGTGCACGCGCTCGATGAAGCTGGCGAAGCGATCGTTGAGGTCCTGGAGCTGCGCCTTCTCCTGCGTGCGGATCGACTTGAGGTCGTTGCTGATGGCGGCCACCTGGCTCAGGTCGAGGTTCTCCAGGCTGGGCATCAGAGAGCCGGAGCTGGACGAGTAGCTGCGGCGCACGGACAGCGAGGAGGACGCGGGCGCCGAGTAGCTGGAGTAAGCGGAGCGCGCGGTGCTGTAGCCGCTGCGCACGCCGGGGATGTGCACCCGGGGCGCCTCCACGTAGCGCCGCTTGTAGGAGGTCGAGTAGTACGGCTCGTAGCCGAAGGAGCTCATGGCGGCGGCCGGCGGGGGCCTGGAGAGAGGACGGCGGGGGAGAGCGGGCGAGGGGAGGGCGGAGGGCTGTGTGCGGCTCGGCGCCGTCCTGCCACCCCTACTTATACGCCGGGAGGCTCCTGACGCAGCCGCGATCGACGGCGGCGCGCCGGCCGGGGGGGCAGCGCTGCCGCAGCCGGGCGAGGATTCTGCGCAAACGGGAAGGCGGGGGCCGGGGAGGGGCGGCGCCCGTCCCCTCCGCCTTTCTCCGAGGCCCCGGCTTCCTCGGGGACCCCGCGCCCCTCGCTCGTTTCTCCTCTACGCGCCCACTCGCCCGCTCCCATCCTGCTTGGGCCCGGACCCCGCGTCCCTTGGATCCTCACGTGTCCCCAAGAACAGGCTCCCACTCCCTACCGACACGCGAGTTTTCCATATTCCGGTGCCTCGCAGACACCCTGTCCCCCAACTCGCCTCTTCCTCCTTGGTCTCCCCCCCTTGGTGTTCTTGGTGACGGCGTCCCTGGGGCATCTGGCATGCACAATAATAGGCTCCACGCGCGCGTATGCGGCAGACATGGAGAAGAGTTGTACGTTTCTTTGTGGCTTTTTCTGGCACTTTCTTTAATTCTGCTCCCTCGTCCCCTGGTTGTTTTTCTTTTGCTTTCATGCTCGGCTTCTCAACACCTAGGGGATGCGCCCCCCCCCCCCACACCCCCCTCCACCTCCCCATCCCCCACTCTGCTGCACAGCAGGTGTTTTGGCATCTGTAAACCTTTGGAGCTGTTAACCAGCCTGTTAGCGTTCCTCGATTTTTCTCTTCTTTCTGGAGAACGAAGCCTCGAATGCTTTGGGTGTGTTGCAGGGTGTAGGTGGAGAATGAGTTGGAAACTAAACGCGAGGGCACCGACTCGCCCGGCAGCCGCGCGCTCTGCAGCGGGGCACTTCAGGCTGCCCGGATCCTCTCCACGCCAAATTCCTGCTTGATCCCGCTAACCCCCAGCACACCGAAAGGCCCCTTCCCTCCGCTGACACCTGTGTAACCTGATGATCTCCACCAGCCAGGCAGGTGGCTGATTTTCAGGGAAGCCGCTGCGGCCGCCCGGAGCGCCGGGTGTGGTCCCCGGGGAGGAGAGCGCGGTACTCGACCTCTCGTTCGGAGGCGGATAGAGAGTAGCAGCATGACTCTTCGCCCGATTCCCTGCAATAACTAGATACCAGATGCAGCCCGGAGCCCGGGGATGTCCTTTGGGCAAGCGCCCAGATACCTAAAACGGGGCGCGCGCCCTACGGCACGTGGAGACAGCCCTGCGGTTTGCAGAGCTTTTCACGCGCTTTGTGACAGGCGTCCAGCCGGTTTCACCCAGGGATCGCAGAAACCGACGCAAAATACTTAAATTTTCTATGCGAGCGTTCAGTTTTTGCTTTAACTGTATAGCTCACAACATTTGACTGCAACTTACTGATTTTTTTTTTTTTTTTTAAGACGCAAACTAAGGGGAAGCATGGCAACTTTTCAAATAGAGAAGCTGGCATGGCTTCCCCTGAGATACTCAGAGGGTGAAGTTCTTGGAGCTGCATCGCCGCCGCGTCCGGAGATACTGCCCGGGGCTCCCGGGAAGAGGGTAGGGTGAGGCTTAGCCTTTGGGGTCCTTACCGACCCCTCCCTCCCCCGCAAAAAATCCCATGATTTGATACCCCACCACCTTCGTGGTAGGGAGAAAGACTGCGGCGGAGAACTTGTTATCGGGTTTCTAAACATCCTCTCTTGTCTCAAGTCACGCAAATACAGAAACACTGATACTGTCCGTTTCAATCCGTCAAGTCTAAGTGATCTCAGAGGTCCATCCATGTCCAAACACTCTAGGATTTCAAGCCTCAGGTACATTAGGCTGTCCTGGATATTGATTGCCCCTGGCAGACATGGTAGAGTACTTATTCTGGTGACTTTTAATAGCCTACCTATCTCCTTGGTCTTCTCTTTCATTAAATCCAGCAGTGGGAGAGGCTTGGGGGGCGGGGGGAGTGGAGCGGAAACTGGGAGAAACCCTGTAGCTGCTCCCTCCGGATCCCCCCTATGTGGGTGAAAAATGGCAGAACAGATTTGTCGTTAGCCTGCTTTATGTCAACCACGTTTTTTGTCAAACCGGGTGAGCCCTGAGTCCACATATACTCCACACTGGCAGGTATTCATGGATGGATTTCCTTCCTGCAAGCTCTCTTTCCCAGGAGTTTCAGGTCACCCTTGGAGATCTGAAGTCCAT
>NW_007257525.1:397611-410117 GCF_000164805.1 Carlito syrichta | reverse complement strand
TTTTTTTTTTTTTTTTTTTTTTTTTTTTTTTTTTTTTGGCCATGGCTCGTTACTGAAGCCTTTGACTGCAGAGGTGGCTGTCCAGAAAGAAGAAAGGCCGCGAGGGGCTGCGGAGGAAGAAAACCCAGCGGGACACCTGCTGCCCTGCCATCCTCTGGGCAGCCGAAAAAAGGAAGCACACCTGAGGGAAGGGTGAGAATGGGAGGGCGGAGGGGCTCTTTCCTTTGCTGAACCCGGCCAGCCCACGCGGGGGAGGGGCAGCTCCGCCGCCTCCGCGAAGGTAGCTCTCAGATCTTTCTTAATAGCACCCCGCCTCCTCCCGCTTCACCCCAGCCTTGTTTTAGGGAGCTCCTGAACCCGGCCTGGGTCTGGGTTCGCGTGGCCCTGCCCTAAGCCTTCCTGTGCCCGGTGCCCGTCTCTTCTTTAATAATCCGCCCAGTCATCCTCCTTTTTAAAATTCTCTTTCCAGCATTTTGCTGGCAAAGCCCACGTGACGTTTCCTCTGTGTGTCCAAGAAGCAAAGACTTTTTTAAAAAGCAACTTCAGAAAACTGGTTTAGGGGGAAAAAAAAAAAAATCTCGACTTTTCCTTTCCCTCACCATACATGTTTCTGCCTTAGGGTGGTTTGTAGTCCTGTTATTATTTCTGTAGGAGGAGGCTTTTGAGTCCTGGGACACACTTGTGAATTTATTTCCTTTTACGCGTATTCTTCATGAATGTGAAACTGGTTGAGGGCTGTCAACAAAACGTGCTCCTAGGAAATAAAAATAAATAAACAAATAAAAGAAGAGTTTTAAAGGATTAAAAAACAAATATAGAAGTATGTCGATGATGAATCTCTCTAAACAGAATTCCTACCTCTTTGGTTGTCCCTAATACCTCTGTAACCCTTCTAAAAAGCCATCTGAGAGGGCTGGCTCCATGTTTTTGCTATTGTGAATAATGCAATAAACGTGTATGCAGGTGAAAAAAAAAACTGAGGTCATTTAGTTAAAAAGTAAAAATATTATGTTCATATACCATAAAACTCATTAGGTATAACTCTTTTAGAATCATTGAAAATATTTTACTTCACCAGTGCCAATAGTGCCCAAAAGCTTCAGACAGATAGGACCTAGTAACTGGTGACTTTCCATTTCACTTTTCTAAAACTCTTTGGCACAGTAGGAAGTTCTGTGTTGGCATTTGTTTTGAAAACCTCAACTTTAGGCTGACATTCTTCCTTGGTAAGGCCCATAAAAAGCCTCAGTCCAGGGGTCAGGAAAGCCAAGTTCTCCTGCCGCCAATGAGCTGTGCTAATGCTCTTAGATCAGAACAGCAGTCTTAGATCCATCCATCTTACCACCAAGTAGATACAGCAGTGTTATCAAAGTTGGCCTCAGTATGTCAATGCAGGAAATAAACACACCACACGTAGGATACCTATTGCATGACAGGCACTTGCTGTCTGTTAATTAGTAATGGCAAAGTCTCCTTGAGATGGCTATTATTATTCCAAATGAACAGCTGAGGCCCTGGGAAGTTAAGCAATTTGCCAAGTCACACAGCTACATCAAACCTAAGCTTTATCGGTTTCCAGACTGAGGGCTCTACTCATTCCACATACTACAGCCAGTGGCATTTGCTGCTTCCTTCTCTCTCTGCCGAATTTGAAAATTGAATGCTGCAGTCTGCAGAGTCTAGTGCGAGTGTAATAAACCTCCCTTGTTTAGGGGACACTGATATGAACTGATCTGTTCCATGAGGAAACTGGTAATGGCAGGTTCCACCTGGGTAACTGGTGGTGGCAATAAGCTGTATGGTTACACACTTGTATATCCCAGTGGAAGATAAAATGGGTGCTACTAGTGGAACATGACATGTAACTGGTATAACTCTTTAGACACAAATCTAAACATCAATTTACATTTTTTAAAGAATTGATAAGCTAAAATACAACTCAGCTGTTTTGAACTCTTGATAATAACCACACCGTGACTTCCACTTTTTTTCTAATTAAAAAGTCTTCGTTTTCTTCTCTTGTAAATGGGTACTCTTTGAAAAATTGACCTTAAAAATTGCATTGAAGGAATGATGTAATGGACCTTGGAGACTCAAAAGGGGGAGGGTAGGAAGGAGTAGAGGGACGAAAAATCACCTACTGGGTACAATGAGCACAGGCCGGGGTGGTGGGTGCACTTAAAACCCAGACATCTTCGCCACTGTACAATGCAACCACATATCCAAAAGCTATGTGTACCTCCTAAAGCTATTGAAATAAAGAAAAAAAATTGCCCCAAAGAATAAGAGGAAAAAAGATGCTGGAACCGAGCACCTTATTATTGGAGTTTGATCATACTTTTCCATTAGTTTTTAACTTTTTTCGAAGAAACACAAATACAATCAACAGGAATGTCTGGTTTGTTGAAGCCACAAATATTTTTTCCTCTCTGTTTCTTGGAATCAGTTTATCTCTTTGTATGTTTTGCTCATCACAGGAGTCATACATGAATCTTCTCCCTCTCTTGGGAAATATGTTTGAGAGAAAACTTTCCCCATTTTAATATCAAGTATGTCTAATTTTACAGCACCACATGTTGAAGGGATGCATTGCAAAGTGTGCTGTGTGGCTATATAAAATTTAGATTGCAGCAGGAACGGGAATGTCATTTGAATAGATTAAAGATAGAAAGATGTTTATATTCAGAACACGTGCAGTATTAGAAATGACAGGAACCTACTGCGGTCCAAGCAGAAATAATGCTTACTCCATGGAACTAGCCAAAGTTTTGCATTTTCTCCCCAGAGGCCTGCTCTAACCGTGCCTTTCTCTTAATCACAGTCACCAGATTCAGAGGTAAGAGGGTTATGCTGGGGACAGCCATTGCAGGCAGGTCACAGAGATATCCGTCAGAACCAACAAGGTATTGTATTTTTATAACTCTGTTCAGTTGTGCTTCCCTAATTGCAAGGAAATACGTGCTGCTTCTGCAATCTGGGGCCTAACCAGTCACAAAAATATTCCATGCGGTACCTGGATCCCTTTGTTGACCTTTACAGTGGTTTAATAAATCAATGGGAGGAGTGTGAGGTTTAATGTTTGCAAAGATAGAGGATAAGCATTTCCGCCTGCAAGAGACAAAGCCCTGAGGTTGGCTCTTGCACAGCCGGACTGGATGCCATCCAGGGAGCAGTTCACTTTCTCGCCAGTACTTCAGCGCAGCATGAATGCTGCAAATGCTGCAGAATTGCACATGGGCGGATCCCTGGATTTCTACAGTCAAGCAGGCAGGCGCATGAAACCAGGATATGTGATGCTGGTAAGTTGAACATGTCAGAGACTGTCTGGGTTAGAAAAGACAAACTTGATTGTGTCTCAGTGACTTATGGATTGATTAAATAACTCAATGTTCATTCATTCGTGGAGGCGCCAAATGTGGGTGGAATACTTACAAAGTGCAGAATTCTGTCCAAGTGTTGTGGGAGATTCAGGGAGTTATAGCCCAGTGCCATCCTAAAAGGACTTTAAAAATATCTGAACATAATAAAAACAAACCAAGTGCTGCCATATACAACATGAACAGATCGCAAAAATGATACACTGATGCTGTGTGGAAAAGGTCTTAGGTAAAGGATACGGTATAATTTCATTCATATAAATTCTGGAACAAGCAAATGAGTCTGTGGTGGGTAAAAAAAAAAATTAGAGCAGTGGTTTTCTCCAGGAGTGTGGGGTGGGAAATGACTAGGAGGAGGTGCGAGGGAACTTTCTGGGATAATGGTGTTCTGTTATGTCTTGAGAAGTTTGCGCAGGTGTTTTTGTCAAAATGCAAAGAATGTACCAGGACGTGTGCATTTCATTCTACGTAAATTTTACATCAAAAGAACAAACTAAACCACCTATGTATATACATTTACATATTATCTATCCTTATTTAAAATGTAGAAAAATATACATATATTAACAAACTATTCAAACCCAGCTAAGCTGACAAAAACCCATGCACATGAAATTTCAAAGAACCATGCAAAAGTTAAATAACAAAAGGCAGAATTGTAGAAGATGTTACAAAGAAGAAGAAAACGGTACAAGCAATCATTGCTATGATTTTAGAAAAGGGAGAGGTGATAGTGAACTTACATCAACATTTCTATAGCTGGTTACTACACTGGATGCTTTGGAGGTTTCCTATCTAATGCTCAACGCTGCTCTATGAAGTGGACCTTATTATTCTTGCATTAAAGATGAGCAGGTATTGTATTTTTATTAATCCATCCTCATGGTGCATTAAAAACTTTTAACAATCTTTCATGGCTGCCGCATATTGAACTTGTATCAACCTTTTATAAATGTTGAAAATTATACTATGGCCTTTCAAAAACCTGAAATATAATTTTCATTTATTTTCTTTAAATCTAATCTTTTGGTCCATTGTCCAAATGTGCCAAAATAATTATAAAACTTTCCAATTTTCAATGAAATTTTATAATGAATGAATGTACCAATTTTTTTTTTCAACTTAGCACTACTAGAAATGTGCTTTCTATGCGTTGTGTCTTAGACTCTTGGGAGTGGAAATTAATTTACATGTTTTCCAGTCAAGTTCCCCACTTGCTTTTTTACCCTCATTAGGTATTAACCTTTGACTGCTTTGGCTATCTTCTGCAAAGTGGATTATCTTCTTACTTACCCCACACTGCAGCCAACTGGACTTACTTCTAAAAAGAACAGAAATTTCCAGAAAGGCAGAGGCATTGGTGCTCAGAAATGAGCTTTGGCTTTTTGCTTTCTGTTTATCATTACATTTACGCTTATTTTTTATGTGATCCCTACGATATCCTCGTATAACCGAGATGATGTAGTGATATTTAAATAAGAACTGAAGTTTCCCAGGCATTCCTAAGTTATGTCACTGGTTGTTGGGACAGTCCTGTGAGACAGAAACAGATCCTGGAGGTACTGTCATTCTCAGTGGATAAAGATGCTTAGAGGACCAGAGAGGTAAGGGGTACACCCCAAACCTTACCTCCAGTAAGGGCTGTAGTCTAGGTTTTGGGTCATCAAATTCACTGGGAATCTTTCCTCTAGATATGACAATTTTATAAATACATGTACAAGGCCTACCCTTTTTCAGACCCCTCCTTGGTATAATTCCAGAAAAGCAGGAAGCCCTAGTTGTCACTTACTTTCTGATTGGATACCTGACACGTGAACATGTTCATCATCTGTTTACCTTCAATCACTGTTTAAAGCCTTTATCAATGGAAGGGGTAAGGACTCAAGCTGACATACCTAAGCTTTACACCTGAGAATGAATATAAGATTGACGATAGTTTCAAAGAGAAAAGAAGGAGAAAACTTGAGGACCTTGAGCAGTGAGTATAGGATAAGAAGGGGAAAAAAAGAAACACTCTCAGCATGAAGTGGATGATCAGAGAAGAACCAGAATGGTGGCAGTGCTGGAAGCAGAATACTCCTTGTTGACTTCAAGGTCACCATGCCTGAAGCCAAGGCCTCTGCTTTCGTGGTGTGATAGACCAAGATGTAATCTACATGAATTACAACCAATTAATCCTGACCCTTATTAATCCCGGATGTATTTAAATCGGAGAGAACTCTAATGTTTTATTTCGAGGAGTCTTTTTCCCACCTGGCTTTTGGTAAAAAAAATTCTGTATGTTGGCAGGTATTCGTCCAAGCTCCTTCTTACAAACCCCGGAAAGGTACTGACCAAGCAGGAAAAGGACAAAGGGAGTAGGAAATAGAAGGAAGAGACACCAAATGACAGAATACCCCACAAATCAGATAATCAGACCTGAGGAGGGTGAATGGGAAATGAAATCATAATCCTACAATTTAAGAGGATAAGGGAAGCCGGGCTCGGTGGCTCAGCCTGTAATCCCGCGCCTTTGGGAGGCTGAGGTGAATGGATTGCCTGAGCCCGCGGGTTCGAGACCTGCCTGGGCAACTTGGCGAGACCTCATCTCTACAATAAATCAAAAATTAGCTGGGTGTGGTAGCGCGCGCCTGTAGTTCCAGCTACCTGGAAGGCTGAGGTGGAAGGATCGCCGGAGCCCAGCAGGTCGAGGCTGCGGTGGCCGGGAGCAGCCATTGCACTCCAGTCTGGGTGACAGAGTGAGACTCCGACTCAAAAAAAAAAAGAGGATAAGGGAAAGGAGAATTTACATTTGTTAAGCATAATTATGTGCAATAATATTAAGAACAGCTTTGTGTCAAGCACTGTACAAAGTCATTTCATTTAATCATCACAAAATCCCGATGAGTTGGGTATTAAAATCATCCTCATTTTAAAGACACAATAACGAAGGTTTAGACTAACAGTATGCCTAAGAAATAACGTCACTTAGTCCTCACAAACCGAAATGAGGTAAGCATTATTTTCATCTTACAATGACCCACCTGGGCAGCGAGACCTCACCTCTACAATAAATCAAAAAATCAGCCAGACGTGGTAGCGCGTGCCTGTAATTCTGGCTACTCGGAAAGCTGAGGCGGAAGGATGGCCGGAGCCCAGCAGGTCGAGGCTGTGGTGGCCGGGAGCAGCCACTGCACTCCAGTCTGGGCGGCCGAGTGAGACTCCAACTCAAAAAAAAAAAAAAAGAATATTGATCAAGGTCACACAACTGGATCAAGGTCACACAGTGGCATTGTGGCTGAATTCTCCCACTTCGGACTATGAGCAAAGTAAAAGAATGTTCTTGAGAGGTAGTGTGCAAATGAGTTCTCTTACTCTTTTTTATCTCCTACAGAATTTAAAATTTGAGTACCATTGCAAACAAAAAAACAAAACAAAACAAAAATCACTGCAATTGTAATAATAGTCGCAAACGCACAAATCACATCGCAAATCCACCTAACAGTCACTTAAGCAGAGCACCACGGACATAGACCAAATAAGTCAACACTCTGCTTTATTAGCAATCTCCAAAAATAGACTTCCATCACTAAAATAATGCATAAGATCCAAATTGCATTAGAGTGTCTCTCTCCAGACACAAGTTCAATGCCTTATTGCTAACTAGCAATTTGTTGTATTATTATATTATCTGGAAAAGAAAAAAAATCTCACTAAAAGATTCCCTGCACCTTTCCGTGTCACTTTATCCAACAAATCTAATAAACTACACAACCAAATCGCATTAAGATGACAGATGTGTTTTTGAATAGGACTTAGATATTTCAATTTGCAAAGCGCTTTTTCTTTCTCGTGCCAAAAAAGTTTTTTGCCCATTACACTGATTAATACTTACTTTAGAAATTGTCCAAATTAAAATTGTCTTCCAAATTTGTTCTCAAAATTAAATTTGGAAAGATTACTTAAGTAAGGCCCTTAGCTCTGTTCCAACACTGTTAAATGCACAGAAGGATGGAAGCTGGAGAGAGCGAGCTTGGCTCCGTGTAAAGTTCCGAGCTGCCCAAGGGTGGGAGGCATGAGGCAATAGACAAAAAAATAAAAATAAAAATCACTTCACCTCTGAGCTGGCCTTGATCCTAGATGACCTCCCAGGTGCTCTGCCAACCTGAGTGTCTCTGATTCAAAAGTACTAAAAAGATGCCTAGTGTCTCATGACTAGCTTATAATCCCACCACTTTGGGAGGCTGAGGTAGGAGGATCACTTGAAGACAAGAGTTTGAGACCAGCTTGGGCAATATAGGAAGATCCCTGTCTCTCCAAAAACAAAAAAGCAAACAAAAATCATGGTGGCACACATCTGTAGTCCCAGCTACTCAGGAGGCTGAGGTGGGAGAATCATTTGTGAGTCTACAAGCTCGAGGCTGCAGTGAACTATGATCGTACCACTGCCCACCAGTCTGGGTGACAGAGTGAGACCCTGTTTATAAAATAAACAAATGAATAATTTTACAATAGGTCAACATGTGCTTTTTGGTTTAAAATTTTGAAAGATTTCAAATATTGAATGACATTGCCCAAACTTAATGCAAAACAACATAGAATGTCTATTCCTATATACTTATTACTTATATATTTATTTTATACCTATATACTTATTGCCAATTACAATGATTAATACTTATTTTAGAAGTTGCCCAAATTAAAATTATCAAATTTCTTAGCAATTTTATATTATGTATCTGCAACTATCTGCAGTTATGATGAAAAATTCTAGCTATAAATTTAAAATCAAAAGAAGAGTCCAATAAATTTCCAACATTCTTCTAAGATGCATGTGAGCAAAAATGTTTGAAGAACACTGACTTGGGTGAAGCATTGAATACATATTTTGAAATTATTTTTATTTTCATAATTGCTCATTAAAATTTATAAGACACCCTATTTTGAGCAATTGTGTGCTCAATAATACTCATAAGCATAATTCAGTCCAGAAACATTTGTAATACTTAGATGCTTATGGTGACATGAAATAAAACATTTCATTTGCATTCCTATACATATTTTTATTCAAGAGAAGAATGATACAATTTTAATAAAAGAGTTGCAGGTATAAACTATAGAGAAAGAAAATAATGTAGAGAAATTCATGGAAATAAGAGTTCAAGGAGACAAAGGAACTATGAAACTGGTGAAGATTAAAGAAGAACTTGTTCACTTATGTTTTAATTAGATGATGATAAGTAAATATTGGCATTGTATTTAGCCATTTGATATATTAAAAAGTAATTTCACAATTTTATTTTAGAATGCTTATATTTAAAATACACTGGAAATACATCCTTCGCAACTATCTGCAATTATGATGAAAAATTCCAGCTATAAATTTAAAACCAAAAGAAGTGTCAAATAAATTCCCAACATTCTTCTAGGGTGTATGTGAGCAAAAATGTTTGAAGAACACTGACTTGGGTGAAGCATTTAAATATTTCTCCAAAGAAGATATATGGAGGACCAATAAAAAATGAAAAGTTGCTTAACATAATTAGTCATTAGCAAAACACAAATCAAAGCCACAATGAGATACCACTTCATAATCATCAGAATTAATATAATTCGGGGAAAAAAGACAGTAACAAGTGCTGGCAAGGATGTGAAGAAATTGAAAGCTTCAGGTGGGAATTAAAAAGTGCAGCTACATTGGAAAACAGTTTGGCAGTTTCTCAAAATACTAAATATACAGAGTTACTCTATGATCCAACAATTCCACTCCTGGTATCTAACCAAAAGAAATGAAATATATGTTCACACAAATGCTTGTACATGAATATTTATAGCAGTATTATTATTTTTAATTTTGTGTATATTTGGGGAGCACATGTGATATTTTGATACAAGCATATAATTTGTAATGATCAAATAAGGATATATGAGATATTCATCACAAACATTTCTTTTCTTTGTATTGAAAGCCTTCCAATTCTTCTATTTTGAAATAAACTATTGTTCACTATAGTCACCCTACTGTCCTAACAAACACTACAACTTATTCTATCTAGATGTATTTTTGTACCCATTAATCAAGTTCTCATTATCCCATCCTCCTCGTGTTGTTCCCAGCCTTTGATAGCTTCCATTTTTCTCTCTGCTTCCATGAGATCCACAATTTTAAGCTCCCATATATGAGAGAGAACATTCAGTAGCTGTCTTCTGTGCCTGGCTTATTTCACTTAACATAATGACCTCGAGTTCCATCCATGTTTCTGCAAATGACAGAATTCCCTTCTTCTTCTTCTTCTCCTTCTTCTTCTTCTTCTTCCTCTTCTTCTTCTTCTCCTCCTCCTCCTCCTCCTCCTCCTTCTTCTTCTTTTTTTTACAAAGGAATAATATTCCACTGCTGTAACATTCCCACCAACAGTGTCCAAGCGCTCCCCATTCTACACATCCTCTCCAGCATCTGCTATTTTCTGCCTTTTTGATAGTAGCAATGCTAACTGGGATGAGATGATATCTCATTGTGATTTTGATATGAATTTTCCTAAGGGTTAGGAATGTCAAACATTTTTTCATATACCTGATGGTCATTTGTATGTCTTCTTCTGAGAAGAAGACATGTTTAAACTGGCATTTTGTCCCCTTTTTAATCAGATTGTTTTTCTGCTATTTAGTTGTTTCTGTTCCTTATACATTCTGATTATTAATCCCTTGCCAGATGGAGAGTTTGAAAATATTTTCTCTCCTTCTGTAGGCTGTCTTTTCACTTGGTTGATTATTCAACATTACTCTTAATAACCAAAGTGTAGAAACAAGTCAAATGTTCCTCAGCTGGTGGTGGAAAAACAGAATGTGGCAGAACAATAAAATAGCCACTCAACATTTTTAAGAGGAAGTACTGTTACCTGTTACAACATGGATGAAATGGAAAGCATTATACTAAGTGAGTGAAGTCATTTCCAGAAGACCATATATTGTATGGCCTATTTATATGAAATGCCCAGAGTAAGAACATCTGTAGAGGCAGAAAGCAGATTGGTGGTTGTGTAAAGCCTAGGAGTAGAAGGGGAAATGGGAAATAACAGCTAATGAGGGTGAGGTTTCTTTCTGACATGATACAAATGTTCTAAGATTAGATTATGTTGATGGTTGCACAATTCTATAAAAATACTCAAAACCATTGAATTTGACATCCTAAACACTTTATTGTATTTAATTCCTATCTCACTAAGCAGTTAAAAATATCACAGATGCAATACATATGTACATGCTAGTTAAAAAAGAATCAATGAATGTTATTTCTACTCACTTCTTTGGTGGCATAAAGAAGAGATCAGACATTCTGAAAAAGCAAAGGGAAAGACAATGCTATTTATGCTTCTCTTGACATTGGCAAAGCAGCTGGGACAACCAACTGACCCCACATGGAGCCCAGCTCAAGGTAGTGTGGCACAGGGCTGGGCAGAGGCCTCTACAGACCACATAGCCCTGTTGATTATGCTTTATGGTCAAGGTCATTATCAAGGTCATTCCTCAAAAACAGTTATCGGTTCTATGGCCAGAGCCAGTTCAAGATCATTCCTTTTCACATGATTTCTTTCTGTGGCTCTCCATAAATAGACTTGACTGAAGAGTCTATCAAATTATTTATCAGTGACAGAAAGGGAGCTACCTGGCTCCTATGCATCTAGGAATGGGGAAAGGAAATAAGCAATGAATACTCGATCTTTCTAGCTGCAAAGATGGCTTCTCCTCCCTACATCTCAACTGCAAAGGAAGAACTAAAATCATAATTTTCAATTTAAGTTTAGACAGTACTGAATATTCCCTTTTTAAATCTGTCCCCTCGTAGTTGAATAGCATAATGAAATAAAACAAGGCGTGGTAAGCATATATATCAGAGTGCCATAGAATAGGTGCATAATCTTTGGAAAGCTATGTATACTAGCTGTCCTCTCATGTTTGAAATTCTTTTGTTGTTTTATAGCCAGCTTGTAAGCCACACAAAGAAACTAGTTACCTTTTCTTTGCAGTCACATTTTGTCTTTCTTACAGAGTTACTCACTCTTATCTTTGACTTTATTTTCTAGTTTGGGTTCTCAGTGACTTTTGACCATTTATAGAAAACAAAAAGTAAAAAATGTGTCGTCAATCATAATTTTCCAAAGAATGGAATTTATCACATTCTAAAGATATTTCACACACAAAAATTCAGTCAATATTTGGAACATTTCTGTTCCCTGGAGAAGTATGTACCTCCATATCTGTAAATAATGTATGTCTGCATCCATTTCTCTGTTTGCCAATTTGGGACTGCTATTACAAATGAAAATGTGTCTTTTTATTGGTGCCATCCTTACGCCCTCACACTGTAGTGTACTCTTTAGGAGCTCGGTCGATTCAATTTATATTTTTGAATCATCTATTAAACTTTTTTTGGGTCATCAAGTATAAACAACAGTGCTCTCCATTTTCTAATATGAGAATATCAATATTAATGTCTTCGCCTTTTACTTTGCTTCTCACCTTTTCTGCTCCCAATTTTGTTGTCTCTACTTCTGTTTTTCCATTGTCAAGATTAGTAACTCTTACATAAGTTCATTTTTTTTTTTTTGAGTCAAAGTCTCCTGCTGTCGCCCAGGCTGGAATGCAGTGGCATGCTTATGGCCACCACAGCCTTGACCTGCTGGGCTTGGGCAATCCTTCCACTTCAGTCTTCCAAGTAGCTGGAACTACAGGCATGCGCCATCACACCTGACTAATTTTTTAAAATTTATTGTAGAGACGAGGTCTCGCCATGTTGCCCAGACTGGTCTCGAACCTGTGAGCTCAGGCAATCCTCTCACCTCTGCTTCCCAAAGTGCTGGGATTAAGGTGTGCGGCACTGCACCCAGCTACATAATTTCTATTTTCACCCCAAATAGCCTTCTATGCTTTGTCTATGTTGATTCCAAAAGTCAAAAACCATTTATGCTATTATGACTATATAAATGTTGTTCATTGCGGTGACAAGAGCAACTCTATGATGGTAAGTCGTTTCTTGTTTGGTTTTCCTTGGAGTTTCTAACTTCTTTTCCTTTCTTTTTTTAAATTTATTTTTTATTATTATAAAGATGTGGGGTGCAATTCAGGGTTAGGTATACAAACATTGATTATGCA
>NW_007257525.1:337293-397457 GCF_000164805.1 Carlito syrichta | reverse complement strand
TTTGTTTCTGTGATAGATCACTGAGTACGATAGACTCTAAATCCATCCAAGTTGCTGCGAAGTCCATATGTTTGTCCAACTCTATGACTGCATAATATTCCATTATGTATATGTACCACATTTTTTTAATCCAGTCCAGCTTCAATGGGCAACGTGGTTGGTTCCATGTTTTTACTATTGTGAATAGAGCTGCAACATATGTGTACAGGTATCTTTTTTGCAGAATGATTTGAGTTAGGAGATATACGGGCAGCCACCAGACACGTGAAAAAGTGCTCAGCCTCACTCATCGTCAGAGAAATGCAAATCTAACTTCTTTTCTCTATCTTTCCCTGGTCTCTGCCTATACCACATCCTCAGTTTACCCAACCTCCTAATCACACTCCCTGGGAGAAGGAGCCTCCTCCCCTAGTCTCAGAGCCCAGACCCCTCTGTCTTCCTACTCCAGTCAGAACTGGTTGTGTTCCAGGGTGGCTGTACTCTAACACCCTGTGGGTTTCCCTTATTTTTAGTCCTGGTTTGTCTCCATTCCATCATCACACGTCTTCCTCGTTCTCATTTGTTTTTCTAATATAGAGTCCTTAAGTTATCTTGTAAGGATCAAGAGGAGATAAATTTTGTGAATCCTTGCATGTCTAAAAATGCCTTTGTTTGCCTCCTACTTTCCGTGGGTATATAGATTTCCAAAAGCAATACATCTTCCAACACTCTACTAATTTATTTCACTATGTATATATGTGCATATATGTGCATAATTTCTAAGAACTCTTCCTTGTTCTTTCTCTGTTATCATAGCATGAGATTCCTGTTTTACCAAGATAACGTCTTAGTCCATTCATGTTGCTGTAACAAAATACCATAAACTGGGTAGCTTATAAACAACAAATTTATTTCTCATAGTTCTGGAGGCTGGGAACACCACAGAGAGAGACAACAGCAGATTTGGTGTCTGGTGAGGGCCCTCTTCACAGACAGCAGTCTTCTTGCTATGTCCTCATATGATGGAAGGGGTGAGGGAGATTCTGGGGACTCTTTATAAGGACATTAATTCCATTCATGGGGGCTCCATGCTCATGACCTTGTCACTTCTCAAAGAACCCACTTCCTATATCATCCCCTTGGGGTTAAGATTCAGTTTATGAATTTTGGTGGACATTCAGTTCATTGCAGATAATACCGGGGGTGCCAAAAAAAATGTATTCACATTTTAAGAGATGTTCGCTGTAATCAGAAATGTCTGCTACGCTGATGGTAACCACTTTGAGCATCTCTTATAATTGTAGAAGTCAAACATGACTTATATTCATCTTATTGAGTATTACAATTTTGATATAGTTTTTCCTTTCTTAAAATGTGTATACTGGCCGGGTTCAGTGGTTCAATCTGTAATCCCAGCATTCTGGGAGGCCGAGGCGAATGGATTGCCTGAGCCTGCGGGTTTGAGACCAGCCTGGGCAACTTGGTGAGACCTCATCTCTATAATAAAATAAAAAATAGCTGGGTGTGGTAGCACATGTCTGTAGTTCGGGCTACTCAGAAGGCTGAGGCGGAAGGATCGCTGGAGCCCAGAAAGTCCATGCTGGGGTGGCTGTGAGCATGCATGCCACTGCACTCCAGCCTGGGTGAAGGAGTGAGACTCTAACTCAAAAAAAAAAAATGTATACACTATTTTTTGGTCCTCTCTGTATTGTCTCAAATTTATCTTAATACAGTAATTAGATTAAGAAAGAAGTTGACTTCCTCCTACAGAATTATCTGTTTCCTCCAGGGTCACATTTTTTATTTACCAACCTTCTTTTCTTTATCACAGTCTTTCTTCAAAAGTCTGTGACTTTTCATATTCATATTTAAGACTAACAAAACAGAAAAGCTCCATGGGAGACCGTGGATCTGGATGGGAATGACTCTTGTAGAAGAGAATGAGAGCAGACCCTTCTAACCCACCTCCCAACACCACCACCAAAAGATGAAATGAGGCACTTTATCTTGAGGCACTATTACCTACACTTCTGTGGTTCTCCATAAATGGTTTGATCAGTGGCTTGAGAAGAACTCTTTCCTTTTTCCCTTGGTACCTCTGTAGTGGGATAGGGCTGGGGGAGAGGAAATGGTCCAAATGCCTGAAAGCAGCAATCCTGTCTGAGGCCATAAGGGGGAAGGAGGGGAAGAGGATGGGAGACGGTAGCTGTTCTCTAAGGCCACCCCTTATCCTGTGCTCTGTGCTTCTCCCTACTCCTCCTCCCACCCGTGTCACCTGCAGTCTCCCTGCTGGTGTCACGCCATGTTTCTTCCTGGCAGGTGAGCAGCCTCCTCACTGCTGAGCCTTTCTTGCAATTTATGGGCTTTCCTTTTCACATTTTGCTTCGTAGATCAAAACCCTTTTCTCTGCAACCAACTTTCAGAAATTTGTTGAACTCACTTTTCCCCCACTCTGCCCTGTAAGCCATTGTGAGATAGTATATATATATATATATTTATATATATGCATAAACTTTTATTTCTTTTTTTTTTTTTTTTTGTAGAGATGAGGTCTCGCTGTCCAGGTGGGTCTCGATCCTGCGGGCTCAGGCAATCCACTCACCTCAGCCTGCCAAAGGCGCAGGATTACAGGCTGAGCCACCGAGCCCGGCTACTTTTATTTCTTAATTATCATTTTAATTGTGTCCCAACAAAGAGGATGCATATGTTCCATTCAACATCTTGAATTAGATAGCTTTATTATTCTATTATTGCATCTCATGTGCAGGAAAAAAAGCATTTAAAATCAGCTACCCATGTTTTACCAGTCCAGCGACTGACATCAGATGAGTTGATAACCAAAAGTAGTAAGTATCGGGAGTTTAAAACATAGGAATTTGGATATGTGTGTGAGTGTATATATATATATACATGTATATATTTCATGGGTCATATTTTGTGTCTAGACGTTAAAGTCACAGTGTTCTCAGTCCGTTTCCTTCAGAATCACACAATGGTAACATATTTTTTAAAAAATAAATAATGACATTTTGTTGAAAAACTTCTAGGCAGGCATGACCATTTCTCAGCAAAATCTTTTTTTTAAATGACAATTAGCAGAAAATTATAAAGAATGCTATGATAAGCACCACAGAGCTCTTGTTCAGCTGTCAAATCTTAACATTTCATCAGATTTACTTTGGGTCTTAAAACAAAAAATTATAGGTTCAGAGAACTTTTCATAGTTTTCCTCAATCCCTTTCCTCACTGGCCTTTCCCAGTGGAAACTAGCAGACTGAATTTAGTACTACTCGTTCCCTTGCATGTTTTTGAAGTTTATATCAACAAATAAGATTGATATATATATAAACATGGACATATCTGTCATGTAAATTATGCCGGTTTATTTAAAATCCTTAAGCCTTATTATTATTTTTTATCACTTCATTTATAATTCCACACTCTGCTGAATAGAATTGGTGATAACATGCCTCTTGATTGTTTTTCTGACTTCAAAGAAAGTGTCTTTACTGTTTCTACATTAGATATGTTGGCTGTAGGTTTGGGGGAATATCCCCTGTTTTAAGAAAATTATCTTATATTTCTAGTTTGCTAAGAATACTTATCATGAATGAATATTGAATTTTAAGCAATAATTTTTCATTAGCTAATGTGGTAATCATATGTTCTTTTCTTTTTATTCTGTAAAAGTGATGAATTACTTTATTGGGTTTTTTAATGTTCAATTATCATTATATCCTGCAATTAGAAAGATGGATGGATAGATAGATAGGAAGGTAGAAGACAGACATAGATAAAGATGTACATTCATTCATTCTTGGATTTAGTTTATCTATGCTTATTTAAAATTATTGTATTTGTATTCATATATTCAAAAAGCGAAGTTAATATCTGCTTTTCCCTATAGTCCTTTCGTTTTTCTAGGGATAAAGTTTCTACTAACCTCATTTGGTAGATTTCTCTCATGTTTTAGTTTTTGGAAAGATTTGTATAATAGGCTATCTATTTCTTTGATGTTCAGTTAAACTTGACGATAAAATCATCCAGTTATGGTGTTTTATTTTGTCTAAATCTGAACTACTGAAAAAATATCTTTATTATTACAGAACCATCAGGTTCTACATTTCTTGAGTAAACATTAAGATCTATATTTTTAAAGACAATTATACATTGTAAGTCTTCAATTTTATTAGCATGGAATTATTGACCTTGATGAAATTCATTTATTAGTTTCATGTTTTTGTTTTGTTGGTAGTTATGCCTCCTTTTTCTTTTTTTTAAATTTTTTTAATCAATATTTTTTATTATGGTACTGTGGGGTACAATTAAGGGTTAGGTTTACAAATATGCTTCGTTCAGGTGCCCTTGTTGATAAGAGGTGTCTCCCCATCCCCAGACAGATATTTACTACCGTTAATCCCATCTCCCTTCCCCTTTCCCCCATAGTTTCCCACCACTGTCAGTCATTTTCTTATGGTAATACGTTGGATGATCAAGCCCCACTATATGAGTGAGAATATGTGATATTCAGATCTTTGTTTCTGTGAGAGATCACTCAGTATTATAGGCTCTAGTTCCATCCAGGTTGCTGCAAAATTCATGATTTTGTTCTTTTTTATGGCTGCATAGTATTCCATCATGTATATGTACCACATTTTTTTAATCCAGTCTTCTTTTGATGGACAGCATGGTTGCTTCCAGGTTCTTGCTATTGTGAACAATGCTGCGATAAACATATGTGTGCAGGTATCTTTTTTATAGAGTGATCTGAGTTCCTTAGGGTATTGCAGGGTCATATGGGAGGTCAACATTTACACATTTACAGCTTTTAGGAATTGCCATACTGTTTTCCACAGAGGTTGTACTAGTTTGCACTCCCACCAACAGTGTAGAAGTGTTCCCTTTTCACCACACCCTCTCCAACAACTGTTATTTTTTGAGTTATTGATAATTGCCATTCTGACTGGAGTTAGGTGGTATCTCAGTGTGGTTTTGATTTGCATCTCCCTGATGATTAGCGAGGTTGAACATTTCTTCATGTGTCTGTTGGCTGCTCGGATGTCTTCCTTTGAGAAGTGTCTGTTCATATCTTTGGTCCATTTTATAATGGGGTTGTTTGTTTTTTTCTTTTCAGCACATTTGAGTTCCTTATAGATCCAAGATGTTAAGCCTTTGTCAGACCTGGTGTTGGCAAATACTTTTTCCAAGTCTGTAGGCTGTCTCCCTGCTCTCTTGATGGTTGCTTTGGCTTTGCAGAAGCTTGTCAGTTTAATGAGGTCCCACTTGTCTATCTTATCTCTTATGGCCTGTGGTTTGTTCAGGAATTGGATGCCAGTTCCAATTTCCATGAGGGTATGTCCTTCATTTTCCAAAGTTCTTATGGTTTGAGGTTTTACATTTAGGTCTCTGATCCACTTGGAGTTAATTTTTGTGTATGGGGATAGATAGGGGTCCTATTTCAATCTTCTGCATGTGGTCAGCCAGTTTTCCCAGCACCATTTACTGAATAGGTTCTCCTCTCCCCAGTGGTAGGTGGCGGAGGCTTTGTTGAAGATGAGTTGGTTGAGAAATTGAGGTTTTGCTTCTGGAATCTCAATTCTATTCCATTGATCTATATGCCTGTTCCTGTACCAATACCAAGCTGTTTTGATGATTGTAGCTTTATAGTAAAGTTTGAACTCTGGTAGTGTGATACCACCTGCTTTGTTTTGTTTTGTTTTGTTTTTTTTTTGCTGAGGAATGTTCTGGCTATTCTTGGTCATTTGTGTTTCCATATGAATTCCTGTGTTGTTTTTTCTAGGTCTGAGAAGAATGTTGCCGGTAATTTGATGGGTATTGCATTGAAGATCTGTAGATTGCCTTAGGTAAGATGGACATCTTCACAATGTTGATTCTTGCAACCCATGAGCATGGGATATTTTTCCACTTGATTCTGTCATCTTTGATTTCTTTGAGCAGTGTTTTGTAGTTTTCATTGTAAAGGTCTTTCACGTCTCTGGTTAGAAAGATGCCAAGGTATTTCATTTTTGTGTGTGTGGCTATTGTGAATGGAGTTATGCTTTTTATTTGGGTTTCTGTTTGTTTATTATTGGCGTAAAGAAATGCGATTGTCTTTTGCACATTTATTTTATATCCTGAGACTTTGCCAAAGGCCTTTATCAGTGTAAGGAGGTTTTTGACAGATTCTCTTGGGGTTTCAAGGTACACAATCATGTCATCTACAAAGAGAGATAACTTGACTTCCTCTTTTCCTATTTGGATACCCCTGTTTACCTTCTCTTGTCTGATTGCTCTAGCCAGGACTTTCAATACTATTTTGAATAGGAGGGGTGAGAGTGGGCATCCTTGTCTTGTTCCAGTTTTTAGGGGAAATGGTTCCAATTTTTGTCCATTTAGTAGTATGCTGGCTGTGGGTTTCTCGTAGATGGCTTTTACTATTTTGAGCTATGTTCCCCATATGCCTAGATGTTCGAGCATTTTTATCAAGAAGGGGTGCTGGATTTTATCAAAAGCTTTTTCTGCATCTAATGATATAATCATGTGGTTTTTGCTTTGACATCTATTGATGTATTTAATTACATTTATGGTTTTACGAATGTTGAACCAGATTGTATCCCAGGGATGAAGCCTACTTGGTCATGATGGATGATTTTTGAGATGTGTCGTTGAATCCGGTTTGCTAGGATCTTGTTGTGAATTTTAGCATCTAGATGTTCATCAAAGATATTGGCCTGTAGTTCTCTTTCTTTGTTGGGTCTTTACCTGGCTTGGGTATCAATGTGATGTTAGCTTCGTAAAATGATTTGGGAGAGTTCCGTCTTTCTCAATCACCTGGAATACCTTCAGTAGGATTGGAATCAGCTCCTCCTTAAATGTCTTGTAGAATTCTGCTGGAAAGCCATCTGGTCCAGGGCTTTTTTTTGTAGGTAGTTTTCTTATTACATAGTCAATTTCCTTGATTGTTATTGGTCTATTTAGGGTCTCAATTTCTTCTTGTTTCAACCTAGGCAGATTGTGTGATGTCAGAAAGTCCTCCATTTCCTTAAGGTTTTCAAGTTTGTTTCCATACAAGTGTACATAGTAGTCTCTAATGATCTTTTGTATTTCTTCAGGATCAGATGTGACTTCATCTTTTGTGTTTCTGATTGTGTTTATTTGGGCTTTTTTCTCTTTTTCTTGCTCAGTCTAGCAAGGGGACCATCGATCATTGTTTATCCTTTCGAAGAACCAGCTTTTTGTTTCATTGATTTTTTGTATTATCTTTTTGTCTTCTATGTCCTGGATTTGGGCTTTTATTTTGGTGATCTGGATTCTTCTGCTGAAATTAGAGTTTTTGTGGTATTGCTTTTCCAGCTTTTTTAGGTGGTTTGTTAGGCTGTTAATTTGTGATCCTTCCATTTTCTTCATGTGCGTTTGTAGGGATATAAATTCCCCTCTTACTACAGCTTTCATGGCATCCCAGAGATTTTGGTAAGATGTTTCTTCATTTTCATTTGTTTCCAGGTATCTTTTAATCTCTGTTTTGATTCCATCATTGACCCAGGAGTTGTTTAGCATCATGCTGTTTAGTGTCCAGGTCTTTGTGGGTTTTGGGGGGACTTTGTTGGTGTTAATGATTATTTTTATTCCACTGTGGTCCGAGAAGGTGTATGGTAAAATTTCAGTGCTTTTAAATTTGCTTATGCTTGATTTATGGCCAAGTATGTGGTCGATCTTAGAGTACGTTCCATGCGGTGATGAGTAGAATGCGTATTCTGTGGTCTTTGGATGGAGGGTTCTGTAGGTATCAATTAAGTCCATTTGATCAAGAGTCACATTGAGATTTCGGATCTCATTACTGATTTTTTTGTCCTGATGATCTGTCTAAGGTTGTGAGTGGGGTATTAAAGTCCCCAGCTATGATGGTATTGAAGTCGATATCTTTTTTTAGTTTACCTAGGAGCTTCTTTATGAAAGTTGGTGCTCCTATGTTCAGTGCATATATGTTTAGCATGAATATTTCTTATTGATGGATCGAACCTTTTATCATTATGTAGTGGCCTTCTGTACCTTTTTTAATTTTTGATAGCTTAAAGGGTATTTTGTCTGAGATTAAGATCGTGACTCCTCTTTTCTTTTGTGTTCCATTCGCCTGAAAGTTTGTTTCCTATCCTCTTACTTTGAGTCTGTGAGTGTCCTTTCTAGTGAGGTGAGTCTCTTGAAGGCAATAGATTGTTGCCTGGTGATATTTTATCCATTTTGCCATTCTATGTCTTTTCAGTGATGCATTTAGTCCATTCACATTCAAAGTAATTATTGAAATGTGAGAGTTGATCCCTATCATAACGTTCTTACAGAGTTGTTGTTCTTCCTGTTTGTGTGTTGTCTTTCTTTTGGCTTTAGAGTTGGATCATGTGTGTTTTTAATCTTTCGCCTGTACTCTTGTGAAGAACATTGTCATTCTTTTTTCCTTTTCTTCTGTGTTCAATACTTTCTTAAGTGTTTCTTGTAGAGGTGGTCTTGTGGCAGTGTAGGTTCTTAGGAATTGGATATCTGGGAAAGATTTCAATTCTCCCTCACTGATGAAGCTTAGCTTTGCTGGGTAGGTTATTCTTAGTTGAAATTGTTTATCTTTTAGAACTTTGAAAATAGGGCTCCAAGCTCTCCTAGCCTGGAGAGTTTCTGTAGATAAATCTGCTGCTATTTTAATTGGTCTTCCCTGGTACGTAGTCTGATCTTTTTCTCTTGCAGCCTTTAGGATTTTTTCTTTTATACCTACTTTGTTTAGGCGAATTATTATATGTCTGGGAGTTGGTCTTCTCATTTGTTGTCTTGCAGGGGTCCTCTGAATCTCTTGTGTTTGAATTTTTTCATCCTTGATGAGATGAGGGAAGTTTTCTGGAATGATTTCATGAAATGTTTGTTCCAGTGTGACCTCTGTTTCTCTCTCCCTTCTCAGAAAGGCCAATTACTCTTAGGTTTGGTCTCTTGAAGTGATCATTCATCTCTTGAAGGTTTTGTTCTGTCTTTTTGAGCTTCTTTCCTATGCTTTTGACAGTTTGGGTTAGGTCTGTGTTTTGGTCTTTGAGCTCTGAGATTCTTTCTTCTGCTTGGCTAATTCTGCTTTCCATGCTTATTAGTTTGTTATTTATTTCCATCACAGTATTCTTTACTGCTGTTATTTCTGACATCAGCTCCTTCCTATTTTCCTCTTGTCTCTCCTCAATTTTTTTAATTCTCTCTATTAATGTCTTGATGTCTGGGCTTGTTGCATATGACCAGTCATTCTGGGTGCCCTTCATTGTTTGTGTTCCAGAATCTGTTTCTCAGTGTCTGATCTCCCAGGGGTCTGTGTGAGACCTATATTCTTCTTTTGGTTTTTCTTCATTTATGCGGTTTTTTTCCCCTCCCTACTTTTTCCTTCCCTCCATGTCACCATCTTCTTTAATTCTGTTATTCAGGGGTAGAGGGATTGGTTTTACTTCTGTTTGTTCAATCTCCTATTCTTTATGTATGCCCTCTTACTTTGTTCAGTTCTGGAGTTGCACTGTAGGTTGGGGGTGGCCCTTTTTGCAGTTTTGAGATTTACTTAAGGAGGGAGTTGTGATTCAAAAGCTATCTACAGGTCCTGGTATTCACCGATAGGTATATGGATAATCTGAAACCCACTTCCCACTGCCTTGGAATATGTCCATGCAGTGGGGCTGTAGGTTTACTCCCTGAAATAAAATGTGATTAGCAGAGGGAAGAGAATGGAGCAGATAGTGGGGGAAAGAGGTGGGTGGAGAGAGAGAGGAGTAAGGGGGGAAACAGATGAGCATACCAACAAATGGAGAGAGCGACCTAAACTGAAACAGATAAAAACAATAGACCATGGCTACAGACTAACCAACTCCCATACAAAAAAAAAAATACAATGATGCTAACATACAAGCTAACCAACCACCTTATTGGTGTGCTGATCCTCTATACAAAGATATGGTTTACAGAAAGAAGAAAAGAGAAGCAAAGGAAGAGGAAAAGAAAAAAAAGGAATAAACAGTAGGAATAGCATTAAGTCATTAAATTAACAGAACCAATCGAGCACACTCTGAGACTTTTCATTTAAGTCCAATGTCCTTTCAGTTCTGATTTCTAGCTGTCTTTTTAAGCTGGTAAATTAGTTATCAGTTAGGATCAGTTGCCCCTGGCCTGCTGTGAAGGACAGTTCAGATCACCCTCCATTCACCACTCAAATCTGGCCTGTCTATTTTATGCTTCCTTTTTCATGATTCATCGTGTTATCTGTGTCTTCTCTTTTCTAAAAAATTTTAATTTTGGTAAAAAAAAAAAAAAACATAAAATTTACTATCTTAACCATTTAAAAGTGTACAGTTCAGTCATATTACATACATTCCTTTGTAGTACAACAGATTTCTAGAACTTGTTTATCTTGCAAAACTGAAGATCTGTATCCACTTTCCATTTCCCCTTCTCTCATCTCCTGACAGCCACTATTCTACTTCCTAGTTCTATGAATTTGACACTTTTAAATGGCTCATATAAGCACAGTCTTTGTCTTTTTGTGACTGACATTTCACTCAGCATAATTTTCTCAGTGTTCATTCATATTGTAGAATGTGACAAATGTCTTCTTTTTAAAGATTGGATAACATGCCACTGTATGTATATATCACATTTTGTTTATCTACTCATCCATTAATAGATATTTTGGTTGGTTCCAACTCTTGGCTATTGTGAATAATGCTACAATGAACATTGGGTGTGCAAATATCTCTTAGATGCCCTGCTTTTAATTCTTTTGGTATATACCCAGAAGCAGGAATATTGGATCATACAGTAATTCCACTTTTAGTATTTTGAGGAACTTCTAAATGGTTTTCCATAGAGCCTACACCATTTTTGCATTCTTGCCAACAGCATACAAGGGTTTCCATTTCTCTACATCCTCATCAATACGTGTTATTTTATTTTATATTTTTGATAATAACCTTCCTAATGGATGTGATGGTTTCAATTTGCACTTGCTTAATGGTTAGATGATGTCTCTTTTCATTTGGTTGTTGGTCACGTGTCTCCTCTCTTTTCTGGATTAATCCTACCAAATGTTTATCTATAATTTGACTCTTTTCAAGGGACTGAATTTTCAGTTTGTGATTTTTTTTCTGTTGTTTTTTTGTTTTTTTTTTTGCTTTGGGTGTCCTACCTCATTAAACTCTGATTTTTATTATTTGATTTCCTCTACTGTAGGAAGCTTTATTGTTTGTTTGTTTCTAAATTTTTAAAGCAAATTTTTAGCTTGTTAATTTCTCATAATTATGGTGATACATTTCCTTCTAAGTACCGTTTTAGTTGCACTATTCAGGGTGACTTTTATAGAATTTTAACTATCATTAAATTCAACAACATTGTAAGCGACATCTTAATTTATTCTTTGACCCCATGGTTACATAGAGGCATATCTTTACATTTCTGATCATGTCGATTTTTAAATTTACTCTTTGATCATTATTTCTACCTTGTTTACACTGAAGTCAGAGAATGCAGGCTGTATAATGTTTTGTTACTGTTGGTGGTGATGTTTTTGTTAAAAATTGCCTTATAACCTAGTATTTAGTCAAATTTATATCAAATGTTCCTTGGGTTCTTGAAAAAACAATGTATCTATCCTGTATATGTCCATTAGACCAAATTTGATACCTGGATTTTAAAACCAAATCCATAACTGAGAGACAGGTGCTAAAGATTGGGATGGTCAGCTTCTTTTTATAGTTTTCAAGTTTGGCTAATATATACTCCAACTTATGTTAATAAGTGCATGCTGTTATAAAATTGTTACATCTTTCTGGTAAATGGTTGCTTTTGTAAATTATATATTTATAATCTTTACTTCTTAGAAATTTCTTGTAGACAGCATATAACTGGATTTTTTCTTTGTATCCAGTCTTTGGCTTTCAATTGGTAAGCTAAATCTGTTCATAATAATTATCATGACGAATCTGCTTAGATTTATTTCTGCCATCTTGTTTTACGCTGTTTACCCTGATTTTTTAATACTCTTTCCCTCATTCTTCTTCTGCCTTCACTTGGGATTGGTCAAGTTTTATTAAAAACCTTTTTTCCCCTCTCTTCTCTTTTGAAAATTTGGAACACATTTCTGTTATTTAGAGGCTAAGACTTAACAGAAAGTTAGAGTTACTGAAGTGCAAAGTTAGTGCTGTCCATCAGAACCCTCCTTCCATCCTTTTCTCTGCCAGCTGCTTGAGGCTTTATTTTCCCAGTTACATTATTTTCTCTAGGCAAAGTTTCACATGGTTAATTGCGGCATGGTGGGTTTTAAATCAAAAACCTTGCATTCTTATTCTGGTTCCACAATGCTTTGCTTAAGACTCAAGAAGGGCCTTGAACAAATAACTTTCCTGAGTTTTACGTTTCTTAACCCTAAACAGAAATAAGTGTGCCTATCTCCGGGGTGTGCTAGGGGGTGAGGGGAGTTAAATAAAATAATATGTGCAAGCTATTACATTGCCTGGATAACACCAGACAGACAGTTAATGTTTGGCAAGTTCTCTGCTCGATTGTTTTACCTTCAAAGTCTTGATCTTGAGTCCTGAAAGATTCATTTTGTAGAAATGACTTTATATTTTGTTTCCTTACTAGGCAAGAGCATATTCCTGTTTATTTTGTGTACTACCCATCATGGGGTTTTTTGTTTGTTTGTTTTAGTTATAAGAAATCAGTATCAGTTTATGAGCTATTAATTTGCCTGTTATCTTCTAAAAGGAACTGAGGTTTATGATTCATTGATGCTCTCTTCTTCTGGACTGGTCTGCTAAGATTTTCCCAGGTTTCCTTGCGTGTGCTAAGATTCCCTCGTGCTAAACAGATGTAATTGCTCAGGAATTCACCTGTTGAACTAAACAGTCAAGCCAACAAAGAATCAAGGGACAAATCCATTTTACAGCCGACTTACTTCTTTAGTTCTGCTTGATCGCTGAAAGAAAGCAGAACTAAATTCAAAAGGCAAATTCATTAAAGGAACTGAGAACAATTTAATTCAAATAACTTAAGTCCTGATTAGCTAATTTCAAACCCCATGCTGATAAGTCAGAAGATCTTAGCTTCTGGGTAAATTTGTGAACCTCAGTAGGTTTCCAGAATCAGAGGCCTGGATTCTGCTCAATTCACAATAAATCATCCATGTAACATATGTACAGAGTTCCGAATGAAGAGAAGAATGTGGCTTTAGGAACAGAAATGTCTTGACTTGAATCTGTTGGATTAGTGTTTATAGTTTTCTATTTGTTTATATAGTATGCTATTATTAAGAACTAGTGAGTTCTAGATAGAATTAGTTAGTTGGACCTTTTTATGAGATTTTCTACACCTTTAAACTACCTTTAGCATTGATTTCTGGACAACTTGCTTCTGAGTTATCAAAACAAGATCACCATCTACTGGTGAAATCCATACAGTACAGGATGAATTCAGGCCTATAAATGTGAGCAATATTTCAATACTTCTTCCAGAGAGGTAATTTGCTTTCAAAAACCAGAATTCCTGAAGAGTTTCATCCCGAAACATTAAACTGCTAGTGATATAATTCCGGGCATTTGACTGATAAGTAGGAGAGATCTTTGGGAAAAAGATAAGCATAGTTTTTTAGGGCCACTTCATTTATACAATAAAAGCAAATGATTACCCAGCTTATTTTTGAAAGCTCTCCAGGGTGAGTATTACTATACCAAATTTTAGAGGAATTTTATATCAATGTAGAAGATACAGTTTGAATTTTATTTTTATCTTTAGATGCAGCAGGATCGCTACTGCTTTAAATAAGTTTTAATGTCACAATTAACTTCTAATCAGGGAGTTAATTAATTTATACATCATTTTTAGAGCCAGCCTGCCTTAGTAAATAAATCTATTTCTCCTGAATCCATACACTCATTAGGGGCAGCTCTGTGGAGTGCTCTTGTTATTTACCTTCCAGGATCATTAATAATCTGGTGCATGAAATTTTTCCATTGGGGCCAATGGGAGGATTAAACATAAGACAGTAACTCTGAGACCATCCAAAGAGACCCTATCATGCCAACATGCTAGCAGGGATCCCTACCTGCTTCCTCACTCGTTTTCCTCCTTGGATGTTCAGAATCCTTCTCTTTGCTCAACCACCCGACACCCCATTCCCAGGCCCTGTTCTCTTTTACGTTATATCTCTCTCAGACATAAACTATCAGAGTTAGACCAAGTGCATGACCCCCAGCCATCCTGAGTAGAAGCGGGCTGATGGTATGACAACTCTTCTTGGCTTATGAAACACAAATGCAAACCTCAGACTCCAGCTGGTCAGCCCTAGCTGGTTTCAATAAAGAAAATCTCGCTTCATCCCATCATAAGGCTCAGTTTCATCCCAGGAACCAAGACTCAGAGCGTCCACTAAATAATTTCCAGTCCAGGTTCCCCATCCCGAAGTTGGCTCTGACCTGAGCAGGTTGTGGAGTTTGGTTTGCCTCCGTGGTCCTTCTCAAACTTACAGGAATGAGGATACGAAACTCCCCAGTAAATAGTGCAGGGGAATGTTGAAGGGTGACCATTTAACAAAGCTGCTTCGGTCTCACTACCTGTGTTCTGTTTGGCCCATGCAGCAAGAAAGAAGCAGGGGACCTTTTAAACAAATGACTCTTTTCACCAGGTTGTGTTTTTCACTGTCTTAGTATCTCTTGCTGCAGTTACTCAAGGGCAGGGGAGCTGTGGCTTAGGTCATATGGCGCTCCATCGCTTCTCTAATCCTTTTCTTTTCTTTTCCTTTTTTTTCTTTTTTTTTTTTTGAGTTGGAGTCTCACTCTGTCACCCAGACTGGAGTGCTTTTCTTTATTTAGATTTTGATGTTAAAATGAGCACCAGACTTCAGGATGATCCAGCAGAAGAACCAATGAGGAAAGTCGTGAGCCTGGTTCCATGACTGAAGTTGAACCCCTGAGGAACTCTTTAAGCAGATCGTTCCTCTGATGGTCTCTCTGGCTCAGTCTCCCTCCAGCTTCAGCCTCAGTCCACTCCATCCACTGCTGTCAAAGGACTCTCTGTAGAGCCCAGATCTGCCAATGCCATCGGCCCCAGTCCAGAATAGTTCTGACCTTTTTGTTGTCTGTTCTCAACTTCTTTCTTGAGCCTCCCCAAACCCTCCTGCGTCTTGACCAAACGGGGCTGGAAGGTGCTCCTGGCTTTTTCTGCTCGGTGCTAGCCTAGATGCTGTTTGATTGTCCTCTGCTGCCTTTCTTCGTCCTTCAAGGCTTGTTTCAAACGTCTGCTCCTTTCTGTCCTCTGAACTGCTGCGACTCATCTCCCACAGTCTTCCATTGTGTCTTATAATAATCGCCTTATAGGTCTCACTTTACTTTTATTTGCCTGGGGGTCAGATGGTTCTTTTCCGCTCCTGAACACCCCACCGAGCCTGATACTTAACAGCAGTTGATCAAACATTCGATCGATGAGTAAAACATCTTTTGTTTGTGTGTTTTCATATAAGCTTTGTAAAGATATAGCTCACATACCGTATGATTTAAACATAGAAAGTGAGAGGTGGCCAGGCTCGGTGGATCAGCCTGTCATCCCAGCACTTTGGGAGGCCGAGGCAAGTGGATTGCCTGAACCTGCAGATTTGAGACCCACCCAGGCAAGACCTCATGTCTACAATAAATCAAAAATTAGCCAGGCATGGTAGGACATGCCTATAGTTCCAGCTACTTGGAAGGCTGAGGCAGAAGGATCGCCAGAGCCCAGCAGGTCAACGCTTGGGTGCTGGGGTGGCCTTTGAGTGTGCCACTGCACTCCAGCCTGGGCGGCAGAGTAAGACTCCAACTTTAAAAAAAAAAAGAGAGAGAAAGAGGTCTTGGGATTTTTATTTTTGGAACTTCTCACAATGTGTATGGTCCATTCTGAAGCCTTGGCCACAGTATGAAAATAAAACAGAGTGCTGTTGGTTGGTGAATGTATGATGGCTCGTTCTCCTTCGCCCTCGGCGCATTGATTCCCACCCTTCTCTTCCTTTCCAAGTTAAGCAATGGCAACAAGTGCTGAACTTGAGATATATTGGAGAAACTGCCCATGACTAGCATAAATTAAAAAGTTGGCGCACTGAAAAGAGCCTGTAGGGCAGATGGAGAGCACCTTGGGGAGCACCTTGGTGTGCTGGTCAAGTTCGCGGGCCACGGATGACAGTTGGGAAGGAAGGAAAGTATTGTCTCTTTGTTTCTTCACCACAAAATGCCCTCCGATGCAGGTTTGGGGAACAAGACACCCTCTCACGGGCTTGCCTTGCTCAGTTGGGTTGGCTGTTGAGGGATCATGATACATTTTTGAGATTTTAACTTCTGTGTTGTAATGAGAGACCACAGCTCCATCTCATCATAATGGTTACCAATTAATGCTTTGGAGATATATTTGGCTCAGGTCACAACTGGTGATGCTGAAGTCAAGTTTGACTACTTTCAAAACCCATGTCTTAAATCTGTATACTTCTGTCTTTCCATCAGAAGTCCTGGGAAAGAGTCAAGACACCTGCAATTAAGCCCAAACTCAGTCACCAACCTACTGTAGAAGATCATTTCATTCTGTCCACAGTTATGCATTTTTTTTCTGTGCCTATCTCATGCGAAGCTTAATTGCAATCATGGTAAGTTAAAGGCAAATAATGAAAAAAAGGATAAACTTCTAAACCATGGTTCTTCTACAACTTGGTTTACAAAAAATCCTTCCTTTATTTATTAAATACCTACTTATATTAGGTATTGCAGCAGGTATTTGAAGTGAAAATTTTTTTTTTGAGCTGGAGTCTCACTCTTGCCACTCAGGCTGGAGTGCAATGGCACACTCATGGCCACAGCCTCTACCTGATGGGCTTAGGTGATCCTTCTATCTCAGCCTTCCAAGTAGCCGTAACTACAGACTCATGCCACCATGCCTGGCTAGTTTCTGTGACTTATTGTAGAGATAGGGTCTCATCAAGTTGCCCAGGCTGGTCTCGAACCCCCAGGCTCAGGCAATCCTCTCACCTCGGCCTCCCAAAGTGCTGGGATGACAGGCTGAGCCATCACACCAGGCCTGAAGTGAAAATTTAAATTCACAGCCCCTATCCTTGAAGGGTTTACAGTGTAAAGAAAGAGAAATACAAACTGACACTAACCAGCCTATGTGTTAAGTGCTACTCTAGAGATGCCACAGGCTGCAATGGGTTCATAAAACAAGGGGCAGCTCCTCCAGCTGGAGGACGGAGAAGAGAACGGCAGGGAAGGCATTTTTCCCTATGACAATCGGAGCCAGCATTCACCGAGTGCTCAGCTGTGTGAGGCTAATTATGGCAAAGATTCTCAAGGATCATTCAATCCCAGCAGCCACCCTGTGCTGAAGCTTCTCCTCACAGTTGAGAAAAGGGAGGCTTTCCGAAGCTACGGTGCTTGCTCAGATCACAGAGGCAGGACTCTCCATGAGGTCTGTCTGATGTCCACGTTGGCCAGCTTAGCCATCACACACTGCCGCAACTCTGTCTTTCTCCAGAAGACGAGGAGCAACCTGAGTCTGAATGAATGCATGTCAGGGGGTCAGGCCAATAAGGAAAGATGTTTGGGATAGAAGAAACTGCATATGCCAAAGCATGGGGGTGAAAGTAGGGTGAGTGTAAGACTTAGGGTGCGTTTGGGGCTGGCTGCAGAGGCTCAGACCTGTCATCTTAGCACTTTCAGCTGAGACGGGAGGATCACTTGAGGCCAAAGCGTTCAAGATCAGCCTGGGCAACATAGTGAGATCCCCATCTCTACACATTTTTTTTTTTTTGAGTTGGAGTCTCACTCTGTCGCCCAGACTGGAGTGCAGTGGCCGCTCCTGGCCACCGCAGCCTCGACCTGCTGGGCTCCGGCGATCCTTCCGCCTCAGCCTTCCAAGTAGCCGGAATTACAGGCATGCACTACCATGCCCGGCTGATTTGTTTTGATTTATTGTAGAGATGAGGTCTTGCTGCCCAGGCGGGTCTCGAATCTGCGGGCTCAGGCAATCCACTCACCTCAGCCTCCCAAAGGCGCAGGATTACAGGCTGAGCCACCGAGTCCGGCTACATTTTTTTTTTAAGTCGGAGTCTCACTCCATCACCCAGGCTAGAGTGCAGTGGCAAGCTCACTGCCATCCCAATGTCAAAATGCTGGGCTCCGGCGATTCTCCCACCTCAGCCTTCCAAGTAGCTGGAATGACAGACGCGCACTACCACGCCTGGCTTATTTATTTATTTATTGTAGAGACGAGGTCTTGCCAAGTTGTCCAGGCTGGCCTTAAACCCCTGGGCTCAGGCAATCCTCCCACCTTCACCTCCCAAAGTACTGGGATTACAGGCTGAGCCACCGAGTCCGATCTACAAAAAAAATTTTGTTTAAGTATCCAAGTGTAGCGGCATGTGTCTGTAGTCCCAGCTACTCAGGAGGCCGAGGCAGGAAGATCCCTTGAGTGCAGGAGTTTGAGGCTGTGGTGAGCTGCCATGGTGCCACTGCCACTGTAATCCAGGCTGGGCGACAAAGTGAGATTCTGTCTCTCTTTCTCTCTCTCTATTAAAAAAAAAGAGAGGAGGCCAGGTGCGGTGGCTCAAGCCTGTAATCCCAGCACTTTGGGAGGCCAAGGTGAAGGAATCGACTGAGCCCACAGGTTCAAGGACAGTCTGGGCAACTTGGCAAGACCTCATTTCTACACTAAATCAAAAAAATTAGCCGGGCATGGTAGCACTCACCTGTAGTTCCAGCTACTTGGTAGGCTGAGGCAGAAGGATCGCCGGAGTCCAGCAGGTCGACCCTGGAGTGGTCATGAGTGTGCCACTGCACACTAGCATGGGTAACGGAGTGTGACTCCAACTCAAAAAGAAAAAAAAAATGAAAGAAAAAAGGAGGAGGTAGGATGCATTTGGGAGAGAACCGAGAGACACCAGGGTCAAAGAGTGGAAGGTAAGCAGACACCTGATGGTGAAAGTGCTCATACAGTATGTGCTAAGGCTATGACCTTGGCCTTGTTTATGGCCCATTTAGAGTGCACTCAATTTTCAAAAAGAAATGAGATTAATCAGAAAACTCTGGTGGTTTTGGTAGATCAGTCAGCAGACACACACACACACACACACACACACACACACACACACACACACACAAAGCACTGAGACAGCTAAACAAAAGAGAATTAACAAGACTCTTGGTATATTTCTCACCGTGAGTGCCTTAAAACATTAAAGCAGTCACTGGAACTAATTATGGTGCGAAAGATCAACTGGGGCCAAATATGCAATTTCTAAAATTGCAGGTGTAGGAATAAAATAAAATATTGGATCAGTGAAACATTCATTTTGGAAACAGAATTTTGACAAGTTTCCCTGCTAATGCACTTTTCCACCCTCCTGCCAAGCTGGGAGACACCGAAGTCTCCACCCTCGGTCTAGGGTTTTCATGGCAGGGCATGCAGAATGCTGATAGGAAAAGGGCCTGGACTTTGGAGGCAGCCAGCCTCACTTACAGTCAGTCTCTCCCACTCACCCTTACTGTGACCTGGGCCAGAGAATGTCCATACACCTTTGTTAACTGTATAGCAACTATTAACTGCCATAGGCTATTGTTTCCAGTTTCATCAATGGAGCCTACCGTAATGACTAATTCAGAAGGCAACTGGGAGGGCAACACTGCACGTAATGCCCAGCATGTTGTTAAAGACCCAATCCATGGCTAACATGATTATGATCATGAAACTCTACAGTCTCGGGTATGATTCAGACCCCCGAACCCCACAGAACACATGGTGACCATACCATATCAGCTCCATATAGCAAGAGTCTTCAAAAGAAGGTCCTATCCCCAAACTTGCATCATAAGACTCTTCTCTGTGGATAAGGACAAGGATAGTATCACTGTCACACTTCGCCCACCCCCAGCTATAATCAGAACATTATATGCTAAGTTCAGTAGCTCAAAGACAGGCTGTCGATCTGCACTGCGGTACATTCCATAGCTCTGGGAGTTCTATTTATGCCGGTCATGGACATAGTTCCTCCACTATATCTCAAGTGCAGCTCTTACTGCTATCATTTTAAGCCAGCCATGAGAAAGAAAGACAGGAATCACTCAACAAAAATGTAGAGAATGCCAACAAGGTACAATTTTCAAGTTTTCTTTCTTGCTTTTTTTTCTTTCTTTTTTTCTCTCTTTCTTTCTTTTCTTTCTTTTTTTCTTTCGTTCTTTCTTTTGTCAGAGTCTCATTCTGTTGCCCAAATTTGAGTGCAGTGGCATGCTCACAACCATCACAGCCTCAACCTTCTGGACACAGGCAATCCTTCCACCTCAGTCTTCCAAGTCGCTGGAACCACAGGCACGTGCCACCATGCCTGGCTCATTTTTTTATTTATTGTAGAGACGAGGTCTAGCCATGTTGCTCAGGCTGGTCTAGAACTCCTGAGCTCAGGTAATCCTCTTGCCTTCACCTCCCAAAGTGTTGGGATTACAGGAGTGAGCCACTGCGTATGGCCCTTTCTTTCTTTTTTTAAACATATTTGCAGCCAAAGACTGTATAACCTACAAGTGACTTCAGAAGTGAGTCAGTGGATCTTTGCACATTCTGGTGCACACCCACTCAACACCCCTCAGCACCTACTGTGTGTCGGGCTCTCTAGGACATGCAGAAACGATTGCAATACCCATATCACCTTCTAGCCACGCTATCAATAGAGGATTTAGGGCATATAAGTAAATTATCTTAAGTCAGAATAGAAAACAGAGGAAGACCCAACAAGCTAAAGTGTTCAAAGGATTGAGAAAAATTATTGTTTGGTCGGGGCATCCAAGAAGGTGCCATGATGGAGCTGGCATTTGTGTTAAACCCTGCCGGAGGAAAGAAGGAAGTCCAGGAAAAGGGAACAAAGAGTAGAGGCAGAGGACTGGGAAATCCAGGAGCGTCATTCAGTCTAGAAGCTTAATAGCAAGGACTGCTTCTGAGCAGCTGTCCAAGGTGGACTCCAGAAGAGGCCTTTGGCACCGATGGATAGACTCAACTGGGATGTCAGGAGGGGAGACCAAGGTAGAGACCACTGGAAGAGGGATTTCCTCAAGAATCAGAGGACTGGGGTTGCCAGTGCTTCCATAAGTACTTATTTGTGGAATTAGGTTCCTTCCTCTGTCATTGGTTATTTTGATGCACCCTTTGGAATGCTTGTGCTAATAAGAACATCAAAATCCAAATAATGAAATACAGTAAGAGAGGGAGCAAAGAGCCATTATGAAGACTCTCTGAGGTCACAGTCTTTTGTCCTTGGTCAAATAAAGAAAACAGATCTCAGTTAAGTGGCATACCACAAGATGAAGGAGGATATATTTTTTAACTGGCCATTTATTTTATTGCTGAAGATAGCCATTAGTTTTATTTTATTTTATTTTATTTTTGAGTTGGAGTCTCACTGTGTCGCCCAGGCTGGAGTGCAGTGGCACACTCATGGCCAGCCCAGTGTCAACCTGCTGGGCTCTGTCAATCCTTCCACCTCAACCTTCCGAGTTGCCAGAACTACAGGTGTGTGCTACCATGCCTGACTAATTTTTCTTGATTTATTGTAGAGATAAAGTCTCACCAAGTTGCCCAGGTTGATCTCAAAACCACAGGCTCCGGCAGTCCACTCGTCTCAGCTTCCCAAAGTGCTGGGAATACAGGCTGAGCCACCAAGCCCAGTCGTGTTAATCTTCAAAAACGGGCTTGCTATGTTGGTATGTTTGAAAGACTAAAATAGTGTTACTAAACAACCACCACTTAATATGACTTACCTCCACCAGTTTGAGGAATTTGAAACACAGCATACCCTGATTATAGTGGTGGAGGCGGACTGTAAAATAATATGAAGCAATCATTGTGTTCAGAAAACACAGAAATTTCGTGGAAACCATTTAAACCTGATTTTTTTTATATGTCTCTTAAGTCTCCCTTTTATGAATCACGGTAAACAACATGAAATATACCATTTTTAAATGGATAGTCCAGCGACATGGAGCTCTTTAAGTGTAATCATCACCACTAACCGTCTCCAGAACTTTTTCATCTTCCCAAACTGAAACTCTGTACCCATTAAACACTAACTCCCCATTACCCACCTCACCCCCAATTCCTGGTAACCACAATTCTACTTTTTGTCTCTATGAACTTATCTGTTCTGGATATTTCATGTAAGTAGAATCATAGAATGTTTGTTTTTTTTCTGTGACTGGCTTATTTCACTGAGCACAATATCTTCAAAGTTCATCCATGATGTAGCAAGTATTACAACTTTTTTTCATTTTTAAAGTTGAATAATATTCCACTTTTATGTACATACCACATTTTGTTTACCCATTCACCAGTCAGTGGGGATTTGAGTTGCTTCTACTTTTTGGTTATTTTGAGTAATGTTGCTATGACTAGTGATAAGCTAATATCTGCTCAAGTCCCTAATTTTACTTCTTTTCGGTCTATACCCAGAAGTAGAATTCCTAGATTATAAGGTAATTCTACATTTAATTTTTTTGAGGAACTTTCATATCGTTTTCCATTTTACCTTCCCACCAGTAGTACGCGTGGGTCCCAATTTCTCCACATCCTCACCAATACATGTTATTTTATGTATCTTTGATAATAACCACTCTAATGGGTGTCAAGTGGAAAACTGATTGGAAGGTGGGGTGGCGTTACCCGCTCTTCATGAGGAAGAGATCCAGTTTAGGAAATAGACCCAGTCTTATAATATCCACTTTTCCTACTAGCCTCTCGAGACATGTTTACTTTACAAACCTATAAATGCTGTAATGCAGTTTCTTGTAACGTGTAATATGTAGTGTGAGAAACAGCATGCCTGCTCAGGGACATGTAAGGGGTGGCTCTGATACTTGGGTTAAAGAGTGTGGGGGAGGGGCAGACAGGAAACTGCAAAGAGGTCATGGGGCACTACTCACCAGCATGTATCCTTGGCGAGGTCACTGCTTTTCCCTGTGTCTACAGAGATCCCAGGTGAAAATTAGGGATATGGCCTCATTAATGTGTAAGAACCTCTACTGAGGTGAACAAGCTGTGAGACATCAACTATTAGGTGTTTTCTTCTCTACTTTGTAGAAAAATTTACATCGTAAAGGAAGACTCTGAAGATCAGTAACCCTTAAAAATAGTGGAGTTTATTTCTAAATACGAATTAATACATTTTATAGTATGTTTAGAAACCATAAAACTATTGAAATATATAATCCTACCACCTAATGATAATCACTAATAACATTTTCGCGTGTTTCATGCACGTATTGTTTTAGTCTTATTTTATAGTTTCCTTTTTATCACATGTGCAGCATGGACATCTTTCCATATGATTAAACATTCTTTCACACATCATATTTTATAGCTGTATAACATTTCATCATAAGGGTTTGCATAGATACATATCATAATCTATTTCATCAATATCTTATTGTTGGAAAAAATCAGTTAGTCCAAAATCACAAATTCAACCTCACTTTCTCAAAACACAGGGTCCTCTCACCCCATCTCACTTGTGATATAATTTTTTTTTCTTTTTTTGAGTCAGGGTCTCTGTCGTCCAGGCTGGAAAGCAGTGGCATGATCATGGCTCACCGAAGCCTCGACCTCCTGGGCTCAGGTGATCCTTCTGCCTCAGCCTCCCAGGTAACTGGGACTACAGGCACATGCCACCACACCGGCTAATTATTTTTTTGCAGAGACGAGATCTCTTTATGTTGCCTAAACTGGTCTCAAACTCCTGGGCTCAAGCAATCCTCCCACCTCATCCTCACAAAGGACTAGTATTACAGGAGTGAGCCACCACGCCCAGCCTTCAGTATAATTATTACAATTCTCTCACCTTGTCTGCATCATAAATCCACTGATTTCACCATTTTCTCTCTCCCATCAGCTCTCTCCTGTCTTGACTGTCTACTTTATTCAGAATAGATTCCACAACCTGTCACACTCATCTCTGCCCAACTCTCTGCTGCATAAATGTGACACATCTCCAGTCCTGGATAAACCCAGATACCTGACTTTTCTGTCCCAAGCACTCATTTTACTGAAGACGATCATACTATCATGCATGGTCACCTTTCTCAAATGAGCAATTCATACTACCCAGAAATCCTAACATGATAAGCATTTTCCATTGATTAAAAATGTTTTAAATGTAAAATGCTTCATAAATTTTCATGTCATCCTTGCTCAGGGACTATGCTAATCTTCTCCATATCATTCCAATTTTAGTATGCCTCAGTGAACAGGAAAATTTCGTAATTGTACTTTAATCTTCAAACATCTCACCCGTATTCTACTAGAGTTTCCTCATTTTCAGATATTATCTTGTATTACATGGATTAATTTATTAATGAACAAATATATTTAAAAAAAATTTTTTTTTTTTGAGTTGGAGTCTTACTCTGTCACCCAGACTGGAGCACAGTGGCCGCTCCCAGCCACTTCAGCCTCGTCCTGCTGGGCTCCGGCGATCCTTCCGCCTCAGCCTTCCAAGTAGCTGGAACTACAGGCGTGCGCTACCATACCTGGCTAGTTTTTTTGATTTATTGTAGAGATGAGTCTCACCAAGTTGCCCAGGCGGGTCTTGAATCCGCGGGCTCAGGCAATCCACTCACCTCAGCCTCCCAAAGCACAGGATTACAGGTTGAGTCACCGAGACCCGTTTATTTTTTAATTTTTAATTTTATTTTAAGGATGTGGGGCACAATTCAGGATTAGGTAGACAAGTGGTCATCATGCAGGTAAAATCTGTGCCTCTCTTTGGTCTCCACTTTGCCTGGTTTGAGATCAGGTATGCTTATTGTTGTTGTGTTTCTCCCTCCTCCACCCTGGCAGTGTCCTGCTACTGCCAAACCCTTTCTTATAGTATTATGGTAAATGTTCAGGTCCACTTATGAATGAGAACATGTGGTTCTCCATTCTTTGTTTCTGTGATAGATCACTGAGTATGATAGACCCTAAATCCATCCAAGTTGCTGCACAGTCATTAATTTTGTCCTTCTTTATGGCTGCTTAATATTCCAGGTATATGTACCACATTTTTTTATCCAGTCTAGTTTTGATGGGTAGCACAATTGGTTCCGTGCTTTTGCTATTGTGAATAGTGCTGCAATAAACATGCATGTTCAGGTATCTTTCTCATAGAATGATTTGAGTTTCTCTGGGTATATTACCAATAGGGGGATTTCTGGTTCATATGGAAGGTCAATGTCTAGTTCTTTAAGAAATCACCACACTGTTTTCCAAAGAGGTTGCACTAGTTTGCATTCCCACCAGCAGTGTAAGAGTGCTCATTTTTTTGGCATCCTCGCCAGAATCTGTTGTTTGTTTTATTAATGATGGCCATTCTTACTGGGATTAGGTGGTATCTCAATGTGGTTTTGATTTGCATTTCTCTGATAATTAGTGAGGCTGAGTACTTTTTCATGTGTCTGTTGGTTGACCATATGTCTTCTTTTGAGAGGTGTCTATTCATGTCTTTTGCCCACTTTTTAATGGGGCTGTTTGGTTGTTTTTTTTGTTTTTCCTTTTGGCATGTTTGAGTTAATGAACAAATATTTTTAAAGCATTACCAGAAGGTAGGTATTATTCCATATAGACCAAAAAGAAGGCAGATACTACTCAGGAAATATTGCAGTGAACAAAATTAAGTTCCATCTCTCATGAAGCTGCCTTTCTAGAATTTGAAGAGACAGACCATAATCAAGTCTCTCTCTCTCTCTCTCTGTGTGTGTGTATATATATACACACACACATATATATAATAGGTGGTATTAATCACCGAAAAGAAAACCAAAGCAGATGGAATGTCAATAAAAAGAGGGGCTCAAGACAAGATATGCAAGGAAGACCTCTCCAAGGAGATAACATTTGAGCAGAAATGCAGGAAGGAAACAAGCCATTCGAACACTATGCTGGATGTTACTCATCCTTTATTCATGGCCCACATTCAGCCTATGCTCAGCATATTTTATGAAATGCCTCAGACTTTCCTTATGCTTTAGTCAAACTCAGTGGTGCACTCTGATGTCTGTACTATACCTTCCCACATGACACAAGCTCCTTGATTTATGATGGATGACACCATGTCCCAACAAACCCATCATAAGTTGAGGATACATTTAATGCGCCCAGCCTACCGTACATTAACAGCCAAACCTAGCCTCTCCTAAACGTGCTCAGAACATTTGCATTCTCCTATCATTGGGCAACATTATCTCCCTCAAAGCCTATTTTACAATAAAGCATTGAAGGTCTCATATAATTTCCTGCTGTAGAGTACAACGTCAGTTGTTTACCCTCACGATCACGTGACTGACATGGAGCTGTGGTTCACTTCCACTGCCCAGTACCACAAGAAGGTATCGCACTGCATATCACCAGCTCAGGAAAAGTCTAAAATTCAGAGTATGGTTTCTGCTGAATGCTTGTCACTTTTACGCATAGTAAAGTCAAAAAAAATCATAAGTTCATATGTCATAAGTTGAGAACCATCTATAGTCTCTTTTTCTGGAATATCCTTCCTCTTTCTGGAATATCCTTCCTCTTTCTGGAATATCTTTCCTCTTTCTTCAAGACCCAATCCCAAAGTCTACTCCTTTCCTGATCCATTCATATCTGGTCTCCTAATTTCCGGAAATTTTCTCCTCTTTTGACTTTCATGACACATCACTTTCCTGGTTTTTTTCTCTTCTTTTGTTATTACCTTGCTAAGCTTCATTATTGGTTCTAGGAAATTTTTGTAGGTTCTTTGAATTTTTTACCTAGACAATCATATCCTCTGTAAATACAGTTTTGTTTCTTTTTTCTCAATAGGCATGTTTTTAAATTTAGTTTTCTTGCCTTATTGCACTGGCTGGGACATGCAATACAGTGTTAAATAGGAGTGTGCAAAGTGGATATCTTTGTCTTTATCAGAGGCAACCATTCTGCATCTTACCACTAAATACGATATTCACTGGAGGTTTTCTCACAGTAGCTGTCATCAGCATTCTTTCTGTCCATAGTTTGCTGAGAACTTTTTTTTTCCCTTCGCTGAGTAATTTTATGTGCAAGATTTAATCTAATATTCATAATGACCTTATGAAGTAACCACTATTATAATTTTCATTTTACAGATGAGTGAACTTACACACAGAGAACTTAAATAACTTGTCCCAAACAAGATACACATGGAGCCAGGATTCAAAATTAGGGAGACTAATTCCAAACCCTATGCTTACTTTTAAAATTATTTTTATTTTTAATTGACAAAAATTATATTTATTGCTGGGCTCAGTGGCTCAGCCTGTAATCCCGTGCCTTTGGGAGGCTGAGGTGAGAGGATTGCCTGAGCCCGCGGGTTCGAGACCTGCCTGGGCAGCGAGACCTCATCTGTACAATAAATCAAAAAATCTGCTGGGCATGGTAGCGCATGCCTGTAATTCCAGCTACTCAGAAGGCTGAGGAGGAAGGATCGCCGGAGCCCAGCAGGTCGAGGCTGCGGTGGCCGGGAGAGGCCACTGCACTCCAGTCTGGGCGACAGAGTGAGACTCCAACTCAAAAAAAAAAAAAAAAATTATATTTATTATGTAAAGCATGTTTTATGTATGACACATAATAATGTTGTACATAGTAAATATATATAATGTTTTATGTATGAAATAAAATATATACATTGTGAAATGGCCAATTTGAACTATTTTTTATACATGCATTACCTCACATATCATTTTTTTAAGGTGAGAACACTTAAAATTGACTTTTTTGGCAATATTCAAAAATATATTGTTATTAACTATTCACCATGTTGTACAGTAGATCTCTTGAACTCATTCCTCACATCTAACTGAACTCCTGGTTTTCCTTCTACCTCTCAGGTAGAGGAAAAAAGTCTCACTTTTTGTTCATACACTGGCTTCCTGGGAGATTTCATCCACTCCATGGTTTAAAATACCATCTGCATGCAATAATCCAACATGTACGTCCCCTGTCCCCATTCTCTCCTGAGTGCAAGATAACTTCACATCTGCAGTTGGATTTCCCCAAAACTTATATCCCTGCAGTTTAAGCCTTGAGTCTTGAGTGTTTTTTAATTTTAGTTTTTTAAATCATGAAAGGATGTTGATTTTGTAAATGTCTTTTCTCTATCTATTGAGATGGTCATTTTTCTTCTAACCTGTGAACATAATGTTCTTCATTGATTCATCTTCATACATTAAAACAACCTTATATTCCTTGGTTAAGTCCCACTTGGTTATGGTGTATAATCCTTTTTATATGTGGCTGAGTTTGGTTTGCTAGTATTTTACTGAAGGGTTTTTGCATCTCTATTTCTAAGAGACACTGGTCTGTAATTTCTCCCCAACCCCAGCCTTATTGAAATATAATTGACAAATAACAAATAAAAATTATATATATTCAAAGAGTACAACATGATTGGGTATACACATATATTGTGAGATGATAGCCTCAATTAAATTAATCAACACACTCAACACCACACATAGTTACTGTGTGTGTGTGTGTGTGTGTGTGTGTGTGTGTATGTGTACACATAGTGAGGACATTCATAGTTTAAGTCTTGGTCCCTCACCCTATACCGCTTCCCCCCTCACCCCCACCCCAATCTCCCCATTCTTGCTCATGTTGGAGACCTGGGAGGCGGCTCCATCCCTATCATATGTGGTGTCATTTCCTCAATCTTCACCCTAGCGGTTCTCAGCTTAAATTACACTTACTCAGAGAACATTTCTACAGCCACTCAATCAATGGCAGGTTCTTATTCACCCTGTCATGTTCTCTCATCACATCCTATTTCCTGCACGGAGTTACTGAAATGCGCAATTATTCTCTATTCCTTCTTATAGTTGCTCTCTCCCAATGCCTGTGTGCTTCATGGGATGGGGGATCATCATTATTTGTTCATCACAGATGCACATGACCCGGCTAAGTACCAGGCCTCTAGTAGATACTTTAAAAGTTTGATACATAATGAGATCAAAAGTATAGATGTTTGAGGACTTATAGACTTTCTGTCTCACTTAGCAAAACATAATATTCAGGCACTGCCTGTTTAGCTTTCTTCCTTGCTTTTGATCTGTGAGGATTAAAAGACAAAACCAGAGTCAGAGCATGAGAAATTATACGCTTCAGGTGGTCGTGCATGGTGGGAAGAAGGGAGGATTTAGAGACCAAGATGAAGGGGCGGGAAAACAATAGACTCCCAGGAGCTTGTGGAAACTAGTTAAGTTCAGAGGGCAAGGTCTTTCCATATTTAACAATACGGATCAGATGGACTTTGGCCTACTCTGTTTATAAAAAGCAAAATAAATATTACTGTTGCTATTCAGGCTGTTTTGATGCTTTTGTTTATTTACTTACTTTTTTCAATCTTGAAACCAAACCCAAAAAACAATAAAGGGATTATCTCACATAACAGGAATCACAGAGACAGTACAATCTCCAGAAGTGGTTCATTTAGAATTTTTGCTCTTTCTGTTGTAGATTTTAGCAGCTTGACAATATCTTAAAGATACTGAAATCATTCCATCCCTCTGCTCAGCCATCTTCAGTACTGGCTTCATTGGAAGCATGAGAGTAGAAACAATAACATCCTAAGAAAATAATTGTACTGTCTCTTTCTGTAACTCCCTTTTAAGGGGATGGCAAATTATCCCAACTGTCCCCAGAAGATTTCTCTTTTTACCTCATTTGCCAGAATTAGGTGACCCACCTGGTCTAGCACAGTGGGTAAGAACATAACACCTGGGTCCAAATGCTGATCCTGCCACTTACGAACCTGAGACATTGGGCAACTTGCCTAACAAATTGGTGCCTTAGTTTCTCCACGTAGTAAATAGGGCTAGGAGTAGTATTCATCTCAGAGGGTCATTGTGACAATAAAATAAATTAATATGCATTTCATAAGTTGATATTTAGTGCTTGCTACGTGGGTGCCATACACTGTGCGAACAAATTTCCACTAATGATTATGGTTATTATTATATAGCTGAACCAATGTCTTGCAAAGATATCCCTTACCCACATCAGGTGTACTCTTCTCTTTTTTTTCTTTTTTGAGTTGAAGTCTTACTCTGCCCAAGCCGAGTCTTGCCCAAGCTGGAGTGCAGTGGCATGATAACAGCTACCACAACCTCGACCTGCTGGGCTCAGGCGATCCTTCTGCCTCAGCCTTCCAAGTAGCTGGAACCACAGGCGTGGGCCACCACACCCGATGAATTTTTTTATTTAATGTAGAGACGAGGTCTTACCAAGTTGCCCAGGCTGGTCTTGAGCCCTTGGTCTCAGGCAATCCTCTCACCTCAACCTCCCAAAGTGCTGGGATTATAGGCTTGAGCCACTGCGTCCAGCCAGGTTTACTCTTTTGAGTTCTATTAAGAAGGAGGAATTGATAACAAAAAGCTAAGTAATGTTCTAGACTACCTACTCTAGTCCAGTACCAGCTAGTTTCTTAAGTTAGGATGCCACACTTGGACTAGTAAAGTCATAGTTTTATAAACATTACAGGTGAATGAATGAATGAATGAATGATCATCTTTATAATCTCTGTGCACTTCCACAATTATTCACTTAAAATATATTTATAGGCCATTGCCTTGCTAAGTTATGGGTGGCCCTGTGCTCTTGGAGCTATGGCCAGGCCATGTTTCTTGGCTTTGGCACCCTCCCCTACCTTAGGGATGTGAATCTCCTCTGTCTCTCCCTCTCTCTCTCTCTCTCTCTCTATCATTTGCTTTCTAAATAAACTATATTTTCTGATTTAAAATATATATTTAAATAAATAAAATTCATAAACAATGAAAGGCATGGAAATTTTTCATACTTTTGATATCTGTTGCCAAACTGTTAGGAAAGTAAGACCAATTTACATGACCAGAATCAGTGATAAAATGTCAGGGTCATCACATCCTTACTGAGCCTATAATTGTTCTTAATTTCTGTCAGTTTCATTATAAATTGTGCTTAGATTATTAATGAATATATATGCATGTATGTTTGTTTATTTACTAGCAATATCTATTTCTTTTTTTAATAAATTTTCTGTGCTTAACTGTATTAAGTATGACTACTTGGCTACTCAACAGTCCTACACCACCTTTTTTTTTTTTTTTTTTTTTTTACCAGAAGGTTAATCTGTTAGGTAGTATGTACCCAGCTAAAAATGGCATTACAAAGCCTTCTTTGTAAATAGGGATATATGGCACAGTCTGACTAAAGAGATACACTTGGAATTTGTAGAATGAGGATTCTGGGAAAGCTCCTGAAAGGGGAGGAGGAAGTTCAGCTGGCATGGGTTCCTTTGTCCTTCCTCCTTTTCCTGTTTGGAGAGGAAGTAGCCATCTTGTGACCAGGAGGGAAAGGCTGAGATAATTGCAGAAAACTCAGCTCTGATATCTTTGACTGCCGAAACAATGCCAGCAATCACCTACTACCAGATTTCTCATTACAAGAGAAAATAAAATCTTATCTTGTTTATCACTGTCATTTAGATCTCTGCTACATGCAGCAAAATACAAAATTTAATTCCTAACAGAATATCCTTTTTCTTTCTTCCTTCCTTTCTTCCTTCCTTCCTTTCTTTCTTTCTTTCTTTTTTGAGTTGGAGTCTCACTCTGTCCCACAGGCTGGAATGCAGTGACATGATCACGGTTCACCACAACCTCAAGCCCCTGGGCTCAGGTGATCCTTTCACCTCAGTCTCCTCAGTAGCTGGGACTACAGCACATGCCACCATGCCAGGCTACTTTTTTTTTAAGAGATGAGGTCTCATTATGTTGCTTAGGCTGGTCTTGAACTCCTGGACTCAAGCAATCCTCCCACCTTGGCCTTCCAGAATGTTGGGACTACAGGCGTGAGCCACTGTGCCCTGCTCTTTGTTATTTTCTATTTAGATTTTTTTTCCTCTCTTTCTCATTGAGAAAGTGTGTAAGAGTTCTTTTCATCAGTAGTTTTCAAAAATACACTTAGCCACTTTTTGTCCATCATATGTGTTGCAAATCTTTGTTCAGCTTTTCAGGTTGGCCTTTCAACTTTACTTAAGATGGTAGTATATAGTTTGAATATTTGACCCTCCAAACTAATGCTAAAATTTGATCCCCAGCATTGGAGGTGGGGCCAAATCGGCTTTGTTTTGGTCAGGGGGCTAGATCACCTGAATGGCTTGGTCCCTTCAGAAATGATTGCATTCTTGTTCTGTTAGTTCCCAAGAGAGTTTCCTCAAGGTCTGGCTGTTAAAACGAGCCTGGCACCTGCCTCCTCTCTCTTGCTTCCCATCTTGCCATGTGATCTCTGCACACACTGGCTTCCCCTTACCTTTCGCCATGAAGCCTCACCAGAAGCAGATGCTGGTACCATGCTTTTTGCACAGCCTGCAGAACCGTGAGCCAAAGAAATGTCTTTTCTTTTTTACTTGCTCAGTCTCTACTATAACGGTTTAAAGTATGTTCTGTATTCAAGCCCATTATCTCCTACTTTATTTATTTATTTATCTATCTATCTATCTATCTATCTATCTATCTATCTATTTATTTATTTATTTTTTGAGTTGGTGTCTCACTCTGTCACCCAGACTGGAGTACAGTGGCATGCTCCCAGCCACCACAGCCTTGACCTGCTGGACTCTGGCGATCCTTCCACCTCAGCCTTCCAAGTAGCTGGAACTACAGGCACGCACTACCACACCCGGCTAATTTTTTATTTATTGTAGAGACAAGGTCTCACCAGTTGCCCAGGCGGGTCTCGAACCCGCAGGCTCAGGTAACCCACTTGCCTCGGCCTCCCAAAGTGCTGGGATTACAGGCTGGGCCACTGAGCCCGGCCATTAACTACTACTTAAAAAACAAAAAAACAAAAAGCTTTGCATTAAAACTTGGAAAGTTCTCTGCATCTCAGTGGCTCATGAGTGTTTACCTATATTTCCTCTAGAATTCTCCTTAATTTAAAAAATATTAATATATCGGAAATTATTTTTAGTGTTTGAAAGAACATAGGGTTAGCCAGTTATTCCAATGTCATTTATTAAGTAACCTATTATTTTCTGAACTGATTCAAACCGCTGCTTTTTAACCTTAACAAAATATCGTATACAATAGAATATTTATACTTTTGTTCTCTTTCTTCCGTCTGACCCTAGGCTGGGCGCGGTGCCTCACACCTATAATCCCAGCACTTTGGAAGGCTGAGGTGAGAGGATCGCCTATGCCCACAGATTCGAGACCAGCCTGGGCATCTTGGCAAGACCTCATCTCTACAATAAATCAAAATATTAGCCAGGCGTGGTGGCACGTGCCTGTATTTCCAGCTACTTGGAAGGCTGAGACGGAAGGATTGCCTGAGCCCAGCAGGTCAAGGCTGCAGTGGTCGTGATCGTGCCACTGCACTCCAGTCTGGGCAACAGAGTGAGACTCTGACTAAAAAAAAAAAAAAAAAGTTATTAGTCACTCTCAAGTGTTTATTCTTCTAGAGGAACTTTAGAAATATTTTGTCAAGTTAAAAATGTTTTGATTGGTCTATGATAGTATTGTACTACATTTATAATTTATTTCTTGTAGAATTGATACATTTCAATATTGATATCACCATTAAGGCACATTAGATAGATACCAGGTGAGTCTAGTTGCTTGGTGGGTATCAACCCAATGCCCACAACCGAGGAGTATTTAGCAAGGGGATTTTATTACTTGTAACAAGTAAGGAGAACACCAGGGATCATTCCCAAAGCAGTGTCTTCCAGGGGGCCGAGTCAGGTGTTATAAGCATAGTGAAATGTGAAACGAGGCATGATCTGATTGGAGCTTATAATAAGGTGATGTGAGGAGACATTATCTGAATGAATCCTGCCATGGGGTGACGGCAGGGCTCAATCTGATTGGATCCTGGATCCTGCCATGTGGTATCCGCTTCTTAATTCAATCCTTGCTCCATGGTGAGAGAACTTAGGTTCCACCAGTGGTTGCACACTTGGTTCATCTGAGCATGCTCAGGCCATGTGACCTTCAACCTGGGGGTCCATGGCAACTGGAAAACAACTTACAATCTTATTACATAAAAGCTGAACCAGATGGGCTTGCTGTAATTAAAGCTCAATGAAAGAACAAGATGCATGTGAATACTTGACCCATCCTACCTCTGGTGTCCTCTTCTTCCCAGATCGTGGCACTAAGCTGAACATTTGTGTTAGCTTTGGAGGTGCTGTTTTTTTCACGTTTTAAGTAATGAATATTTTAGTGAAAAGGTGAGAAGGATGGTACCGAGAGCTGCTGGCTCGATGCCATTTTTAGGGAGAAGTGTCAGAAAGCTTTTAAAACTGCCACGAAAGAGAACACTCATAGGTGGCTGCTGCTAACAAGGTTGTGACTCAAAATGAGAACAAAGTGAAACCCTGAGCATGCTAGATCAAGGCTAAACAGGCCATGGCACAGAGAATCCAGCCCTAAGCAAGCTTGCAAAGGCTGGGAGGACTCCCTAGGAGACTGGGAATGTGAATGTCGCTCTGTGAGATCAGAATAAAAAATGCACTGGGAAGGCAGTTCTTACTGAAATCCGTTTGTTAACTGTGACAAGAAAGAACTGAACTCATCTCCACAACTGGAGGCAGGGCCAGTGCCCAGGGGTGGGATGCAGCTGGGAAAAGTATGGAGAAATTCCAGATATCCTCACAACCTCCAAGTTCTAAGAGACTTGGAGCTGCCCCCGTGTACTACTGACTCCCAAAGTGCTCACACCATGAGTGCCTGGAAATACTCTGGGCAAAGGAACATGGGGCATTTTAATTGAAACTGAGTGACTATGGTTGCAAATCACATTCATAGGAGATGAGAGTCACTTCTAGGGCTTCTGCCTTTGAATCTGTGGGTAATCATGGAAGCACAGACTTGGACATTTTCAGCACAGGGGTCAGGGGTCTACTATCTGCAGCATAAACACTAAAGATACTTCTGAGAGAGATATAAAACCTCTGTGTTATCTGTTTAAACTTAAACAACAAGCATCTTCTGACCAGATTTATGTCATATAGAGGCTCTTGCTCATGCTGTAACAAGCCTTATGTAGCCTGGGATCAAAATACTAGGTGCTCTCTAATTACCCAAATATCCGCTTCCCTGCTGTGAGCCACAGATGCCAGGATGAAGGTCATAAAGCTCCAAGGATTGCATTTTCAGTCAATTATTTTTTATGATATGCTAAGGGCCAGGTCATCACATTGAAATCCCTCTGGACACTATGGAAATGTCTCATAATACATTCTGTCTCATAATAACAGCACAAGAGCTTGGAAAAGACACACTCTTTTCAACCAATTCTTTTTTTCTGATTGTAAAAATTATCAATAGAAGATATGGAAATATTGAGGGAAAAGAATAAATATTATGGTTTTCATGATCCTTCACTCTTAGAAATAACCATAGTTCATTTTAGAAGGTTCTGTTTAAATGTATACACATTATAATCAACTAGACACATTTACATGGCTGAGTCTATTCTATCTATCCCTCTATATCTGTGTGTGGTATTTTCATATAACTTCCTATCAGAAGTATTAAAAATTGATTTATTCAGAACTTGAACTCTACAAAGAGCAGATAGCATTGCACTGAATTACATAGGCTTGCCTACAAATACCTGAATAAAACTAAACTAGCTTTACCACTACTACTATGGAAAGTGTTAATAAACCCAGATATGTCACCGGCATTCCAAGAACATGGCCCTCAGAAAAGAGTGATGGATCACCATTGTCTCAGTACATCTGGAAATAATCTTCTGAGCCTAAAAATAATGGGCCACATTAGCTAAGGCAGGCAGAATAGTTATTTGGCTAAATTAAGCTTCAGCTACTATCAAGAGACTCATTCCAAAATGGGTTTTTTTTAAAGTAATAATAATAGTACCTTATTAATTATTTATTAAGTAATTATGCTTGAGCCCCTACTGTTTCCATCCATCCAAATGATATCAAAACTGAGGGCGAAGGAAGAAGGAAAGGACCGATATTATATTCACATTTTTCCATTTAAGACAGTATTTTTCTAGGTGAGCAATATTGAGAGTGGTTCTCGGCAAAGAACACAAGCCAGTGTTTGTGTATCTTTAACATGGGTGTATTTTGTGTAGATAGTGTTCCATTGCCTGCGCTTTGCCACATTTTATGACGTTCTATGATATCATAAGTCTTTCTTTAAACTCACGGCCCATGGGGCAAACTATACCCAGAGCTAATAGGGCTGAAGGCAAGAGAACTGCAACACATCTAATCACAGGACTATTAGTGACAACTTCCATGACTACAGACAACCAGTGGCATGTACTATAGCTGAATTGCCACTTGCTTCCTCTTGGAAGAGATTCAGAACAAAGACAATATGCAGTTCCCAGACAAACCCACTAAATGAAGGCTTTATCAGTCCTCTTGTCTAGAAATCCCAATATTAAAAATATAGAACACATAAATGCCATACTGAGGCACAAAACCAACAGAAACAAGACAGCCAACAAAGACCACGTAGGCAGAGCTCTCTGGCACAGAAATGAGGCTCTGGAGTCAGAAATTGGTTTCAGTGTCACGAATACAAATGCTCAACCAAAGTGAACAATTATGATACATTCCTCTAGATTCTTTTAAATTTACAATCAATGGAGGTTGAGGAGTGAGTAAGGAGGTGGTTTTGGGGTGGTTTAAAAGTCACACATGGGCTGGGTTCGGTGGCTCAGCCTGTCATCCCAGCACTTTGTGAGGCCGAGGAGAGTGGATTGCCTGAGCCCGCGGTTCGAGACCCGCCTGGGCAACTTGGCGAGACCTTGTCTCTACAATAAATCAAAAACTAGCCGGGCATGGTAGTGCACACCTGTAGTTCCAGCTACCTGGAAGGCTGAGGTGGAAGCATCGCCAGAGCCCAGGAGGTCGAGGCTGCGGTGGCCGGGAGCGTGCCACTGCACACCAGTCTGTATGACTGAGTCAAACTCCAACTCAAAAAATAAAAATAAAAATAAAAGTCACACATGTCTAGTGTAAAGATTAAAAATGTAATATCCTAATTGCCTAAAGAAAATCACTATTAACATCTTCCTGACGGGGAGACACCTCTTATCAACAAGGGTGCCTTAACAAAGCATATTTGTATATCTAACTCTTAACTGTACCCCACAATATCATATTAAAAAATAATGATTATAAAAAAATTAAAAATAAAGAAATAAAAGCCAAAAAAAATCTTCCTGTATTCCCTTCCAGACTTTTCAATGCTTGTGTATATGTTTATATAAAATTAGATCATTCTCTATGTAATATTATACCTTGCTTTTTAAGTGTAATGTTATATATTTTAAAAGCATATTTTCAAGTCATTAAATATCCCATGACTCATTTGAAAGGCTGCTTCATATTTATATATATATATGAATCATAATATGCTTAATGTAACTCATCATGTTGGCCACCCAAGTAGTTTTCAGACTTTTTGCTAATATAAATACTATGTCAATTAATATCCCCATATACAATTTTGGTCCCATATTGTACCATTTTCTTAGGTCTTCTTTTGTTCAACACCTACGAACAATTTTTAAGCTCATACTCCATCTAGCAGAGTAGAAAAATTCACAGTTCTTTATATTCTCACCAATGGTGAACATAATCATTTATCTATCTATCTATTTGAGTTACAGTCTCACTCTTGTTGTACAGGCTGGAGTGAAGTGGTATCCTCACAGCCACCACAGCCTTGACCTGCTGGGCTCAGGCAATTCTTCTGCCTCAGCCTTCCAAGTAGCTAGAACTACAGGTGCATACTACCATGCCTGGCTTATTTTTTAATTTATTGTAGAGACGACATCTCTCCAAGTTGCCCAAGCTGATCTTGAACCCCAGAGCTCAGGCAATCCTCTCATCTCGGCCTCCCAAAGTGCTGGGATTACAGGCTTGAGCCACCGTGCCTAGCAAGAACCATTATTTAAATCTTTGTCATATGATAAACAAATAACATATTGTCGCTGCTTTAACTTGCAGTTGTCTGATTACTAGTGAACTAAATAATTGTTTTTTAAAATTTCTTGGACGTTGTACTTTTTTTCTGGAAATTGGGCTATGTTCTTTCTCTTCTTCCCTTTTGGATTTTCAGTTTATTTCTTATCAATTTCTAATTATATTTGAGACAAATAACTATCTTTTAAGTGGACAAGTATTTTCCCTTTGCTGTTTACAGTATTTTATTACTTTCACATGCCTCATGATGAGATAAGATACATCTCAGTGGTAATTTATTTTAAAATCTCTCTCTCCCTCTCTCTCTCTCACACACACACACACACACACACACACACACACACTCCTGAATCTATGTGTTCTTTTGTATTACTTTTGTTTTGTTCTTTAACACTTAGAAGTTGTTTTCAAACAAGGTGAGACTCAGATCCTCACCCTACAGAAAGCCATTAGAAATGTCTCTCTCTCCCTTACGTGTGTGTCACAGTGGACTCCTTCACACGCCACCCCTGCGTGAGTACACATTTGCATGTTCCTAGTCTCTTCCCTGCTGGTAACTTCCAGCAGTCAGCAGATATGTTAATTGTATTAAACTGTCTGGGGACAATTTAATAAGATGCAGGATTCAGCCATCTCTTCTTGTGTGTGCTTGGTTAAAGATCTGACAGAAGGAGAGATCATTTTTATTCTTTTTGAGAACTAGGAGATTAAGGAAATCTCAATTATTTTAAACTCAGAACCGGTCTTCCAAGAAAACCTCCCCCCACAAAAATATACCCAGATTTAAGTTTTAAGAACATTAATATATTTAAATCCTGTCTTATCCAGCACACTGCTGTGTGACCTTAGACAAGGGACCATGTCTCCTCTACAAGCTTTGGTTTCATCATTTATAAATCTCCGACAGTAATCCCTACTTTACATTACTGCTGTGATGGCTAAATGAGACGATTTCCCTAACACAGTGCCTTAATAAGTAGGTGCTCAATAAGTCTGTGTGGAGTTTGAACGTTAGGAGGTTGAATAAAAGTAACGGTTACTATAAAGCTTTAAATTCCAGCCCCGCGAACTTAAGTCTCTTTGTCCTTAAACACATTTCCCGGTCTTTTCCTAGAGTCTAATTTACTGCCAGTCACTGGCACAAGAACTGGGGAGACTGGAATGATATGTTTACCAAATGATTTGAAAACTCTCAAAGGAGGAAATTCTTAGAGAAATAAAATCCAGGCAAAAATCAGAACACAAACAGGAAGCCTCGCTCCTATTGCCCAAGTTCCCTCATCACAGAAAAATCAGAGACCGAGGCTGATGGAGGGCTGACCCTGCACTCAACATGTAGCCTCTCTCCTCCTCCTCCCATAATGTGTGTGAGGTCAGTACTTTTAAGAACACGAAATGGTCACAAAGATGGAAATAATTCACACTGGGGACTCCAAGAAGCGGAGGTGGAGAGTGGAGCTAGGGTTCAGAAATTACCTCTGGGGTGCAATGTTCACTAACTGGTGACCGGGCCCCCTGAGACCCAATACCCATCACTACGCAATATGTCCACGTAACGAACATGCATGTGTATCCCCTGAGACTAAAATGTAAAAAGAAAATAACACTCTATCACAAAGGAGAAGATGGAGTCTGGCCCAAATCAAGTGACTCAGAACGCATAGTGTGGGGGTTTTTACATCCCAATCTGCCACTAGGGCTCATGGTCTTAGCCACACAGATCCAACTGTGCTGTGCGGGCTGGGCGTAGTGACTCACGCCAATAATCCCAGCACACTGGGAGGCCGAGGTAAGAGGATTGCCTGAGCCCATGGGCTTGCGACTAACCTGGGCAACTTGGTAAGACCTCGTCTCTACAATAAATCAAAAAATTGGTCATGGTGGTGCATGCCTGTATTTCCAGTTACTTGGAAGGCTAAAGCAAAAGGATCACCCGAGCCCAGCAGGTGGAGGCTACGGTGACAATGAGCGTGCCCCTGCTCTCCAGCCTGGGCGACAAAGTGAGACTCCAACTCAAAACAACAACAACATCAACAACAACAAAAACAAATGCAAGCCAGAGGAGTGTATGAACCATTTAATAACATGTCATCCCAAGAACACCCCTCCCTGACTTGCCCGGTATTCCATCAGCTGCTCCTCAGTGGAATTCTTTCCAAGGTATTCTAGAAGGAATTTCTGCTTCCCAAATACCTTCTCCAGTACCCTTATGATTCCAGTACTCTCACTTCAACTCATTTAATACTCATTTCAAACTCAGATATGTCTTAAAATGTCACTGAACTTAAAATGTTCATATTGCGAAGTGTGTTGCCATTAAAGCATAAGTGATGGGCATCAGATTCTCTCCTAAAGAAAGGTTTGGAAGAAAATGTGAGGAAATAAGTTTCAGGAGAAGGGCAGATCGAAGGGGTCAGGTAATGCCAAAAATGAAAAAAATTTGTGGATTCCACAAGCTTGCTTTAAAATGTTCTGGCTAGAATATATCAGTTTTAAAAAGGCATTAGAACCAAGCTGGCAATTGTCTCTATAAAAGAGAAGAGAAATCTTATTTCTACCTTACTTGAATGGCTTTTATTTTTCCTCTTAGTTAATAATTAGGATACCCCAACTCCTTAATTAAAATCTTTTGTTTCTTAAAAGTGACACTTTTACTAAAAAGGAAAGTATATAAAAAAGAATTTTGTTGTTTGAGTACTTCCTTCTTTGGCCTTCTTCTTTGAGCTGCCCTGGTGCTACATAATTTTTATTCCTTAATACCGTTTCTGGGAGCATTTATAATTGAGTATATTGAGACCCTCTTCCTATGTTTGAAAACACAAAATTATCAAATGACCTTTAAATTCAACCATATCTCAAAACCAAATGTGAACAACCACAATGGCTATATTATACACTGACCTTGGTTGATGTTTTTCCCCCATCATAATATAACCTAGGCATTATAATGCACAGAATTATGGTAAAATTTAAGACAGCTTTTAGGAACAAATTTATTCTTTTAGCCAGAGAGGTGACATTACAAGTCTCAAGGGAACTGAAGGAGCGATGACTGTGGGATAAACATCCATGAATTATGGCATGACGGCTTCATGTTTAATATTTTAAAAGAAAGAAAAACTAAGCAGTAGTCAGGGTGCCTATATTTTTTAAATTATGTACCTGTCTCGCCTGGTCCCTTTTGGATTCCATAAAGTGGGGTGGTTGACAGAAAGACGCTTAGCATTATTGCCCATAAAACTCTGACTCATTGAAACAATATAAGAGCACACTGAGGACCGGGTAAATGGCTGCGGAGAAAGTCAGCATTAAAATTCAGGACTCCAAGTGCTGTTTCTCCGGCTGGTCCACTGCAGCCGTCCTGCATAGCCCCCGCTTGGCATATCTCCTAGATGCCACTGCACTTGGTCTGGTGAGCCCTCTTAGCTTAGTTCACCTCCTTAATGCTGACAAGTGACTGCCTGCAGCAGTCTCATTTATGAAGAGCTTTTAGATGGATTAAAATGTCAGACACTCGGACAGTTTCAATTGAGAGCCGGAGTTGTCTTCCTGAGTGCAAAGCTCCCCATTGCCTAATGATTCCCAAACTCCACATGGGCTCAGCAAGAAGCAAGACAAAGTATCTGCAGGATCCTAAACAATACATCTCAGTGTGTATAAACCAACTGTCTGAGGGGCCCGCAGACCCGCCCTGAGGACGGTTCTGCATCTGTCTTGTAGCCAGACGGTACCTTAGGCAGGGTGCTGCCTCCCATATCCTCTTGCCTTCCTGCCTCTCCGGCCACCTGCTACCCCATCCCCCCTCGCTCCCATGCACCAACTGGATCACAACCGACACCACTGCAATTTTTCATCACCCACTGCAGTCATTTTTCACCACTCACATTCTCCATGTGGCTCCCTCCTTCCTTCGAGGCATTTCCAGTTGATTAACTTACTAGCCTGTAATACTAAAAGAATTCACATGGAGATATTAATGCATCGGTGCATCAATCTTCCCAAAGGCGTGTGTGTGTGTGTGTGTGTGTGTTACGTGTGTGTGCATGCAGGCACGCATGTGCATAATAAAAGAGCTTCCTGGGCCATAATGGGAAAAAGCAGCACTGAATAGTAGCCAAGGCACACCACAGAGAGCCAGGAGCCTTGGGTTCTCAAGCCAAACAAGCCCTTTAATACCTCCAGCTCTCAGTTTCCTAATTGAGAAATGAGACAATGGAACCAGTCCTCCAAGGACAGGGTCTTCAGGCATATTTCAGACTAATGGGCAGAGCAATTGAAGCAAGCAGTCCTTTCTGCAGTGCCTTTTCACAACCACGTAGCATCAGCAAATGATGTACACCCTGCCTGTGACACGGGTGCCTGGTCTCTCTTGAACTGTTTATACTCTGGTGGGGTCAGATCAGCGATGCACTTGTCTATGCTGTCTTCAAAGAGCACATCTCTTGATCAAGACGGCAGGAGAAAGTAGACACGACGTGCCTGAGAGCAGTGCCAGCAAGAGGCCATAAAGAGGCCTGAGGTTGGTCTGGCCATTAACAGGTTACAGCCCAAGTTCCTTTTCTCTGCCAGAGACATTATCTCATCGGCAGAGCTCTCCAGAGGCCAAAGTGATGTCTCATTAAGAGTCTCCCAAGCTCCAAGATTCTGCACTGTCACTGACACCCATTTAGTTTACAGTTCTGCTGTGTCATTAGGCAACCTTTTCGTAGGGACACAGAAAAGAAGAGGCTGCGCTTAACCGATTCAAGGCAGAACGGAATGAAAAGAATGATAGAATCACAGAATGTCCAAGGTAGTGACAGGAACGGAAGGGTCCAAACTTCTATTCTAAAAAAGGGACCCTAAAGATAAAGGTTGCCGAGGAATGCCTGATGCATGCAAGAATAAATGAATAAACAAAGGCATGGCCTTTTCTTTGATGGCCATCGGCTGAAGGAGAAAAACAAAGCATGGGAAGACAAGTCAAGGGGGAGTCTGAAATCTGGGACCCCGCCCCCACCCTAAGAGAAATGAAGAACGAATCAGAACAACCAGTGGGAATGTGCATCTGGATTAAAAAAGGGAGTTAATAAACGTTTCTTCTAAATTCTTGGTGGGCGCTGGAGCTAAATATTTAAGCCAGTTGGGCTAGAAAGTGGCGTGATTTAGAAGGAAGCAAGTGGCCGTGATGTATATTTCAAAATATCAGGTTGACTGTTGACACTTTGAACTTGACAACTAAATGAGAGACAAAGAGAAACAGTTAACTGCATGTCTCCACGGCCTTTCTTTTGGAAAAGCTTCTCGGGTCTCTTCTTCCCTGAACCACAGGTCGCAGGTGCGCAAAGAGAGTTCCCTCTGGCAGAGGGCAACGCAGTCGCGCCCAAATCCCCCCTCTCGGGGCAGCCCCGGGGCTCCGACAGCGGCCTGCTGGCGAGAGGCAGCAGGGCGCGCACGCGGGCAAAGCCAAGCGCCATTGCCAGGACCCGCCTCCCAGGTGGTAGCCCTCGGTTTGTGCTCTCAGAGTTAGGGGGTCATCATCATCGCGCGGTCTGATGGACAATCCGTGCGCGAAATCTTCGTTTCACGCCCTCTCTCCCTCCCCCTTGAGCTGACTCCCCCAGACCCTCTCCCCCCGCGCCGGCCCCGGGGGATCTGCCGGGACAGCATTCGTTGTCCCGCCGAAGTTCAATACTGCCGCCCCTTTGGTCGAAAAAAGAGCTGAGTCGAGGCCAGGGGGGCGGGACAGAGAGCCAGAGGGCACTGCAGAGGGGTGAGGGGCGATCCCGCGGACAGAAGGGGCGAGCGTGCTCTCCGCGTCCTGGCCACCCGGAGGTGGGGACCGGGGCAGGGTGGGGCGCGCCCACTTGTGTGCCCTGGCCCTGCACGGATCCGGGGTGCAGCGTGAATGACCCAGAGAGCTGCGCTGGGAGCCGGAGGCATGCCGGACTGCAGAGGAAATGCAGGGATGTTCCTAGGGCAAAGAAGACATCGGGACATCGAGGCGGGGGTGGGGGGGTGACATCCCCAGACCCTCAGCGCCGGGGAGGGGGGAGCTCGGGCTCCCCTTCCCCGGTCCCCGCCGCAGGAGCTTGCTGAGTCATTCCCTGGGGCGCTGCGGCCGCCCCCAGCACGCGACAAGTCGGCCCTGGGGGGGGGGGGCCCCCCGCTCGGCCCCGACGCCCCAGATCTACCTGCAGCTCGAGAGTGGGACCCCTCGCGAGCGGCCGGCGGGGCTGTGTGCGGGACCCCTCGGAGATGCGCCCCGCTTGAAGTGCATTCGTGCACGGACGCGTTCTGGGGGTGGGGGTGGGAGGATGCACAACTTTTTGTTCTGCAGGTGCTCTGGACTCCAAAGGGAGGCTCTGGGGCAATCTCTTTTTTTTTTTTTACACTCGGGGAAATGGGGGTATAGCAGAAGAAAGGGCTTCTTCCTTCGCCCCCCGGCCTGGGTCTCCCGTGCGCCCTCTGCCCTAGCCTTGAGGCTCTGGCTTTTGTATTTTAACATGAACACACGCCCTGGACTTCTGTCCCTGTCCCCGGGAAATGACAGCACTCCCCTTCGCGGCTTGCCGGAAGTATGTTCCCTGTGCGTTTTTCCAGTTATTTCTGTGATCCCTCCATCTCCGCCCTTTCCCGGTTCCTCTCTTTACTCTTTTTCCAGCCTCTTCCCTTCTCCTCCCAGCCTTTCGCTGCGCGAGTTCTGGCCCTTGCCAGGCGACACCGGCGACACCCTGGCAGATGCGTGTGTTTTTGTGCAAAAGCCCGCAGTCACCAGCTCGGAATTGTGCTGGTCTACAACCGAGTTCCCCCATGACTACCTACCTCTCTTCCTACACACACACACACACACACACACACACACACACACTCGGGTCCCTTCTTGGACCTCTTCCTCATGAATGGTTGGGCTTGCAAGGAAATGGTGGTGGCGTTTCCACCCTTTAGGAGAGGCAGAGATTGACTGCTAGGGGTGGGAGAAAGGAGCCAGCTCTCAAAGATGTGGTTTGGCGCTTATGACAGTTTGTCATTAGGAAAGACGCCACAGCCCGCGCGCCAGGCTTGGGGACAAGGGTGCCTCAAGCCCTTTCTGAGCAGAGTGTGAGTACAGGCTGTCTTTGGAGATCCAGGGGCGATTTGTGCCGGTCTCACTGTATCCTGGACTGCCACCGCTTCCAGGTTAGCACGATCCCTTTAAAGAAAGGAACAGTGCGCAGAGGAAGGAGCGTGGGGTGCCGTGGAGTGGAGGCGGGCATTGCGGGGCGGGAGGGGAGGGCAGCCCCCGCACCTCTGGTCTGTTGGCCCCCTTTCTCCACTTTTCCCCTTCCATCTAGTGGGTCTTCCAGGCTCCCGAGCCTTCGCTTCGGTTGTGGGAGGTTGATTGAACAGGACTCGAGATGAAACACTTGTCCTACAACCCTTTGGAATAAGATCCACTCTCTAGCTGCTTAAAGCTCTCGGCTCTGTTCTAGGAAACAGTTTATTTTTTCTGCTTTTCTTACAATACTTTGGCAATCGACTATAGTTTTTTCCATGGGTTTGTGCACAGGTTGTGTCTTATTATGCAGAAGGGTGTAGGGGAAGGATACCCTACTCGCTGTGGTTGGTTGCCTTATCTTTGCTCTAGAGAGTAGGTGACCTTTCCCATCATACACGAAGCTTTTATTTGAGAGCAGCGACACTTGCTCCCGCCAACCACTGGCCAGATGAAATTAGAGAGCGATCCTTGGATCTTCAAGGCACATGTTTATTGCCTTAATCATATAAGTAATGAGTAAGTAATAATGAATTTGACCACCTCTTCTGGGCTCATACCCTTTTAAACCTCACAACTCTGATTTAAAAAGGAACAATTTTCATTTTTATAGTGTTAACATTTAGATTTGAACCCAAGCTCATTTCAAAGTCTTTTTCACTGTCTTGTAAAAGAGTTGTGGGTATGAAGACTAAAGATGTTGAGACTATTTAGAATTATTTAGAATTCCGAGATTATGGAATCTTTTTTTTTTTTTTAAGAATGGACGCAGTTGGAAATGGTGGTAGCATATTAAAAGCACAGACTGAGATCTTACAGTCTGGGTCAGACTCTGACTCTGCAGCTTACCATCAGCTAGAAATGACTTAACTTCCCCAAGCTGTATTGTTTTCATCTGAAATTGACACCACATCTACCTCGCAGGTTTGCTGAGGGGATTGAATTAGATGCATTCTCAATGCTTAGCACAGTGGCAGTCAGAGATGTTTAATCCATGTCAGTTCTTATAAATATTAAGATTAAAGAAGAGTGCGTGAAAATTTGGCTTCTGAAACAAACAATACCTCTATTTCCATTCTTAGTTTCTTCCTCTTGTATGCAAACAGGCTGATTTCAATCTAAGAAAAATTATACTCGGTACTATTACCCCATCTTCAGCATTTTTATACAATAAAATCAATTTAAACCAATGACAGTCTTAAGAGACCGAGTCATAAAACTTGTAGCCCTATCAATTGTGCAAATGAGGGAGTCATCCTCTTTGGCAAGGTCATTTGATGTCTAGAAAAAAGTTCTGAAGTCATACAGATCTACCTGACTTTGAGACTTCACCATGGACTTCTGTGAGCCAGCATACATTATTTAATCTCTCAAAGTCTCCAGTTTTTATTTATTCAAAATGAAGATTAATAATATCATATTTTCAAGGTTGCAGTGAGAATTAAACCACATTATATATGTGAAAGCGCTTAGCAGAGCATCGGACACATCATTGTCCCTGAATAAATGAAAGTTTATTTTCCTTCTTTCCTCTGTCACGATGAGAATTGACTAGGTTATCGACTGATTATTTGGTGCATGAGTCTGTGGCCAATCATTCTTCTTCCATCAATAGAGATGTGCACTCATTTTAAAGTTTGCAAGACTTTCTGTGGTGAAGTATAATTCTAAACCCTCACAGCCATAAAGGGTGTGTGGACATTTTCCTGAGTCATCCTTGGGAACAAAAGGTGGTGGTGGACAGAGCTGGTTATGAGTCTGAAAGGGCTTCACCAGTCATTGCATTCAGAGGCTGTTAGTTCGTTGATTTTGTAAATGGCCTGTGAACCGCAGTGGTCCCTGGGAGAGAAAATAGAAAATTACTAGCAAAGTCCTAAGAGAAGCTTGCTTTTTTAAAGTAGACAAGACACATTAAGCTGGGAGTTGGAGGAGAAATGAGAAATTGAGCCGCAGACTCTGAAAGATATCCTCTGCCAGGAGGGTGATGAGGCTTTACAGAGAACTTTGGGAATTTATACTTCCAGTCATGATGCAGTAACTGACACCAGACTAGTCCTTCAGCTGTGAAGGACCGTTAAACGGGGTGAAAACATTTGAGGCAACTGTTGTGGCCAGTGGTCAACAGACAACCTAAGATTGCTATTTTTGAGAGAGAAAAGCTTACAAGGTAAACCCCCAAATCATCCAGCTCTCTGCCAGGAGAAAGTTTCTAACTGGAGCAAAGAGAGAGCTGGGATCCAAGCAGGGCTTGGAAGTTGAGCTGAAAAGACAGAGAACAGAGTTTGGCAAAGCTGAAACAGCTGAGTCTGCAGGATGGGGCATCGACCAAGAAGGAGTCATGACAAGAGGACTACCCAAATCCCATATAAGGGTCCCCCACGAGACCATACCTAAAGACTGAGCTATAGATGAGTAGGAGGGGACCAGCTGGGGGTCACCAGATAGCAGCAGCCACTTGGGAAGGAACAAATACTCCCAATGCTGGGGGAAGAACTGTGCCCAAAGATTTTGGAAACCTGAGCTCGAAAGAAGCAAGGGGTCTCAATAACATTGTATTAACAGCCCTGGAATCCAACTAAGACACCAGAAAGGCTTTACTTCAGGAGTAAGAACTACCCTCTATAGCACAGGCCAGGAAACTTTTTTGGAAAGGATCCATATGGTCAATATTTTTGGCTGTGTAGGCTATATGGCCTGATTTGTAACTACTCAATTCTATCATTGTTTGGGTTTTTTTTTAATAATTACCCAATCTTACCAGCCATAGACCATATATAAACAAATAGCATGTCTATGTACTAATAAAACAATTTCTTTTTTTAATTATTTTTTTATTATAAAGATGTGGGGTACAGTTCAGGGTTAGGATGAACAGACGTTGATTACGCAGGTACCCTTGTTGATGAGGTATGCCCCTCCCTCCCATAGCAGTTTCCCTCAACTGCCAATCCCACGCCCCCCCTCCCCTGACAGTTTCCCATTACTGCCAAATGCTTTCTTATAGTATTATGATTGTTCAGGGTCCACTTATGAGTGAGAACATATGGTACTCTGTTCTTTGTTTCTGTGATAGATTGCTGAGTATGATCGACACCAAATCCATCCAAGTTGCTGCAAAGTCCGTATATCTGTCCTTCTTTATGGCTGCATAATATTCCATCGTGTATATGTACCACATTTTCTTTATCCAGTCCAGCTTCGATGGGCAACATGGTTCCATGTTTTTGCTATTATGACTAGAACTGCAACAAACATACGTGTGCAGGTATCTTTTTTGCAGAATGATTTGTGTTCCTCTGGGTATATTGCCAATAGGGGAATTGCTGGGTAAGACATTATTTTCAATAGAGGGAGTAAGCAAAACTGGCCTGAGGGTCAAAATATGCTCTAGAACAGGGCCACAGACCGGTACCAGTTCGTGGCCTGTTAAGTACCGGGCCGCACAGCAGGAGAGGAGCAGTGGGTGAGCAGAGCTCCACTTGCTGTCAGATCAGCAGCAGCATTAGATTCACATAGGAGCATGAACCCTATTGTGAACTGCACATGCAAGGGATCTAGGCTGCACGCTCCTTATGCAAATCGAATGCCTCATGATCCCCACACCCCTCCGTTCGTGGAAAAATTGTCTTCCACAAAACCGGTCTCTGATGCCAAAAAGGTAGGGGACCACTGCTCTGGAGTAAACCTATTCCAGATCTGCGGTAATGAAGTTTAAAAAACTAAGCCTGCGGGTTTGAGACCCACCTGGGCAACTTGGCGAGACCTCATCTCTACAATAAATCAAAAAATTAGCCGGGCGTGGTAGCGCGCACCTGTAATTCCGGCTACTCGGAAGGCTGAGGTGGAAGGATCGCCGGAGCCCAGCAGGTCGAGGCTGCGGTGGCCGGGAGCGGCCTCTGCACTCCTGTCTGGGCAACAGAGTGAGACTCCAACTCAAAAAAAAAAAAAACTAAGCCCTGACAAGTAAGGGCATGAGGGCAGAATTTGAAAACCAAGTCCCATCAAGGTAGAGGGCCTTGGGAAAAACATACTTTAGGCTTTCCACACATCCTGTGACAAAGTGCAAAACTAAGCTTACGCAAGTTCAGTTCAGAGGGGAGAAACCATATATCAAGGCAGCCGTGAGCTGCCTACTAAACAAGAATTAACACTCTTCAGAGTAAGATAACAGAATTTAGAACTTATTCAACACATTATTCAAAATCCAGTTTTCAATCAAAAATCACTAGACAAGAAAGCAGAAAAGTATGATCTGTAGTCAAGAAAAATAACAGTCAATGGTTACCAACCTGAGGTGGTTCAAATATTGAACTGAGCAAAAATGATTTCTACCAGCCATGATAAATATGTTCCAAGAATTGAATGAAAATGTGTCCAGAGAATGAAATTTTAAAAAGCAAGATCAGTAAATGAAGAAATAGAAAATCTCAGCATAGAATAAAAATTGTAAAAAAAAAAAACTAAATCAAAATTCTAGAACTGAAAACTACAATAACTGAAGTGAAAAATCTACGAAAAGGCTTAATAGCTTATTGGAGTTAATAATTTATTGGAGATAGCAAGGAAAAAGACTCAGTGTACTTGAAAATAGATGAGCTGAAATTATACAATCTAAAGAAACAATATTTTAAAAACAGACACAAATTCAAGGAACTGTGGGACAATATTAAACAATCTAACACATATAATTAGAACTTCAAGGCTGGGAGCCATGACTCATGCCTATAATCCCAGCACCGTGGGAGGTCGAGGTGAGAGGATTGACTGGCAAGACCTCATCTCTACAGTAAATCAAAAAATTAGCCAGATGTGGTGGCGCACACCTGCAGTCCCAGCTACTTGGAAGGCTGAGGTCAAAGGATCATCTGAGCCCAGCAGGTCAAGGCAGTGGTGACCGTGAGTGTGCCACTGCACTCCAGCCTGAGTGACAGAATGAGATTCCAACTCAAAAAAAAAAAAAAAAGAACTTTAGAAAGAGAGAAAGATTAGATTAGGCAACTATTTCTTTTTAATTTCCAAAACTGACTTAAAATATTATATATTCAAGAAGCTTGGCACATTCCAAACAGAGTAAAACAAATTTTTAACTGCATGTGGGCATATTAGAGTCAAATTGCTGAAAATAAAAGATGAAAAGAAAAATTTGACACAACCTGAGAAGACACACTACTTACAGGTGATCAAAACAAAGATATCAATGACCATTGATTTCCTATCAGAAACAGTGACCAGAAGACAATAAAAAGACATCTTTTCAAAAAAAAAAAAAAGAGAGGTAAAACCTTTAAAATGTCTGCTTCCATATTTCTTTTCCTTTTTTTTTTTTTTTTGAGTTGGGATCTGATTCTGTCAACCAGGCTAGAGTGCAGTGGCACACTCACGGCCACCCCAGCTTCAACCTGCTGGCTCCGATGATCCCTTCACCTCAGCCTTTCAAGTAGCAGGAACTACAGGCATGCGCCACCACACCCAGCCAATTTTTTTATTTATTGTAGAGACGAGGTCTCGCCAATGAGGATGCATCGTTTACTGCTTGTTTCCTTGGAAAGGGTCAGGCTTCCATTCTGCTGGGTGTCCTTCAGCACTCTCCAAGTTCCTCTTGCTTTGTAAGTCTGTCCAGAGGGGAGAAACCATATATCATTTGCTGCTTTCTAATGCTAAAGGGAAATGTTGCAATTATCAGAAATGTACATTAGTGGGGGGAAAGTGTACACTGGGTATTCAGCATAGCAGGATCCTTCTTTCCTACCCAGTGCTATGGAGATACAAAATTGAAGAACATAGCATATTTGCTTTCAAGGAATATATCGTTATTTAGGAAGGAGGCCCACGTGCATTAAAAAAAAGCTCATTTTCTACAATAATACAAAATAGCAGTGCAGACGGTGCTCAGATGGTTTAGATGAGGGAAACCATGGAAGTCTTCATGGTGGGAGTGACTTGTGTGCATGAGTTGAGAATGAATGGTGGGGAAGACATTCAGAGTTGAGGGATAGAGAGATGGGTAATTTTCATAAGCGGACTTTAGGAGATTTGTGATCCATCTGAATTTACAGGCAAACTTCCACATATTTGTGCATTTTTCTGGAAAGAGGGACCATAGGTCGCATAAAGTTCCCAAAGGGATCTTTAACAACCTAAGAAGCCAGAAAGAACCAGAACCATAGGGGCTAGAAAATCAACAGCTTTGTCAGTGGTCTTCCGGCAAGATATCATCCACCTTGGGTTCTTTTTTTTTCTTTCTAATTACCTATAAGTAATTCAAATGCAGATAATTTCAACACCATGGGGAGGAGGTCAAGGTCAGCTGAGCGGGACATGCTGGAGACCAAAAGATCTTTTGGCAATCCTGGTGCACCAGGTAGTTGGCTGCTTCTTTGAGATCCAGTTGTCTCATAAATTCTGGAATCAGAGGGTGCATGGGATCTCCCATAGAGGGCCACCTATCCTCATTTGGGAAACATTAGCTATGGTAGTTTCCCAATGTGTATCCTCTGTGTGGAAACGAAAAGGTTTTCCTTCTTCTTGGGGTCCCTCCATGGAGACTACAGTACTCCATAGCTACTTGTCCTTCCATGAAACTTATTTAACATTTTTCTCCCTCCCTCTGCCCATGTCACCTCCTTCTTCCATTCCAATACCAAGTTTCTTCTTTTCCTGGGAGCGTTGTGAGATATTACATCTGTATTCCAGCTTTCAAGAATATTATCTATCATCTGAAAGCTTAAAATATTTTTGAGAAAAAATTTTAGATCAAAGCAGAGAGAAACCGTTTCACAAGTTTCTTTACCAAACTTGACATGTCCTTTTGATCTGGAAACTGATGCATTGGAAGTGACTTTTGTAATGAAAATGATGCTGGAGTAATTAATATTGTTTCAATGTTCTGGTTATACTCAGGAATGAATCATGTCGCCCAAATTACAATGACTCATCACTTCCAAGAGAGAAAGACGAAATTGTGATTCTATGAAAGTTTTGCTTCACTAGGAATTTTATAGAAGGGTTCTGTTTGTTCTAGTTTAGAAACCTACACAGACAATATGGGCTTTGCTCGGGTATAACATTTTCTTAAATAAAACCAAACAAAGCAGATCTATTTTGATTTTCAGGGTTGGATTTTTTTTTTCTCCCTCTCCTTTGCTTCTTTCTGAAAGTGTCCTCAGACAAGAAGCCTTGAGCTACTCATAAATTCTCCCTAATGCTGCAGAAACATACCTCACTATGAAATAGTGGGGATGACAGTAAGAGCCTCCTGGATAAGGGGCAAAGCCGAGACATCCTGAATGTTTTAGAAGTTTAATCTTCCAGCCTGATGCAATCACAGGAATATTGTGCTCCTGGGATTTTCTTTATTGCCAGCTACTGTCTAATACCAGGACAAAAGGAATAATTTGATTACAAGCAAGGTCAAGAAAGTCTGTTCCTTCTCAGTTTCTTTCTGTTTTGCTTCTGTTTTTAAGTGAGAGAGCGAGACCTCAGGATGTATTTGATGCAAAATGGAAGCTGGCTGCTGCCTGGGGCTGTTTAGCGGGCACTGCAATATTTAGGGCATCTTGTATAAAAGGAACTCTCTGCTTCTTATGTAGTTAACAGAATGATAAAGGGCTCCTGCCTGGCATCTGTGATTAATTCTCCCTTGGGAAAGGGGCATAAATTATTCTTAATTGCTGAGTTATGGGTCTGTTATAATTAAAGTTTGTTGCTGGGGGGGAAAATGGTACCCAAGGAGCAAGGAACCACCATCCGCCTGCAAGGGAATGTTTCTTGACCTGAGTTTGAGCTCAGTTGTAAGCAGCAAAACTTTAACTCTCTTTCTCCACCCAGTGTTCTTCTTTCCATTGTGAAACCTCATTGGCTGTACTCTTAGTCAAAAGTTAACTCCTATCTCTAAGCTCCCTGGTGTCTAGGTCACATTTTATCAGTGGGTAGAGGAACTGGGTCTTCCTTTTAGGACCTGAGCTCTACAAAGGGCAGAACATTCCCCAAATCTACAAAGAGCAGATTGGCCTAATTTCCAAGCCTTCTTGTCTTCAAAAGAAAATAAAAGAAGCGGGGTTGGGGAGAGTCATTTTAGGTTTTGTAGCTAGGCCAATAAAGGAATTTGTTTGGTTTTGGCTGGAAAAAAACATGTAGCACGCCCTGGAGTCCCATGACCCAGCTAGTTGTCCAAGTCTCAGGATAAAGTCGACCATCTAGGTACTGAAGATAACACAAAACAGGTCTCAGGGTTTCCAACATTTAGTAGGGACCCTGAGACACTGTGGAGACCATTTTTACACTCCTGACATTTGTGCATTCTCAGAAAGCTGAGAAGCACAAACTGAGTGGTTCTCAGCTTTATAAAGTCTTCGTGAGAGAGAGGTTCTGCAGAGATCTTATCTCCTCATGGGTAGAAACCACATATTGGAAATTTTAAATATCAAAATTGCGTAAAAAAGTTCTGCGTACAGCATAGTTGTCTAATGCACACTTTAATGACTAATTGAACATTATTCCTTGGACTTCCTTTCCAATCATAGAAGGACCCATAACTGTGGAGCACTGCACCTTTCCTAGGGGTGCCATGAGAAGGAATACAAGGTGAAAATCTTTTAATATCTCACAGAGGTCATATATTATTCATGTATACACACCAGGAAACTACTGCAACTGATCGGGATAACTGGTTCACTATGGATCCCTGATTCCAGAATGTATAAGACAGTTGGCTCCCAAAGTTGGCAACTGGCAGATGAAAGATGGTGCCAACTACCCGCTCACCCTTCACTTTGCATCAGACCAAGGTAAAACTGTGGCATCAGAAGTATTTTTCTTCAGGGCTAGGTGAGGGGTGATTCACACCTATAATTCCAGCACTTTGGAAGACTGAGGTGGGAGGATCACTTGAAGTCAGTAGTTCAAGACTAGCCTGAGCAACATAGCAAGATCCCATCTCTACAAAATAAAAATTTTTAAATAAAGAAATATTTATCCTCAACCCTGCAGACTCCCCTTCTGATCTTTTACCATCAATCAGCCAATAATGCAGAAGCAGGTATAGACTAGAGAGCATGAGTTGAGAAGCAACATGGCTTAATTATGTTTCAACTGAAAAGGGCCTTCTCAGAGCTCTTACTCACACTAAGACACAAGTAACTGATATGAAGATTGTCCCCCTAGTAAGAGTGTGTGCATTTTAAAATGCAGACAAAGCAACAATGGTGAACTTTCAACCATCAGACAATGGTCTAGAGTGAGATTCTTCCATTTGTCTTCACAACACACCATCCTAAATATTTCTTTTGCACATATGTTTTCGCTGAGTCTCATAAATAAACTGATACTCATTGATTTTTCTTCCAAGACCAGTACTTTCACATAAATTGCCCCATTTAAAATTGTTAAAACTTCACACCCAACTCATAGCTCACTCACTCAATGGGAATGAAGAATTTGGCTTCAAATTTGGAGTCACTGGGATTATCTCAAGGGAGAATAGAAGCATTATGACCTCCTGTGAGGAAGCCACCTCTTCTTCCTTTGGTGTAAATGACCTGTTGGTAATGTGACTAACCATGTCCAGTAACTAACTATGTGAGAGAGTATGAAATCAGTCACCAAGTCTTCCTGAGAACTGAAGGAGGAGGTAGCCATCTTGCTACATGATGAGTAAAGCAACACATACCGGGTGCCATATGGCTAGGAAAAAGTCCTCCAGGTCTCAAGGTCTAGGACATATCCGTTAAGAGAATGTTTTTCTAGAATAGAAGAGGAGTAAAATGTGAGGAAAGTTGCTATCATGTTTCTGTGTAGAACAATGTATGAGTTGGACAGCACTCAGAACAAGCAGAGATTCAGAGAGCTCTGCTCTGCAATATGGACAGTGAGTATTGATAGACAGAACAGGAAGTAAAATCCAGAAATAGCTTGATGATTACAGGTAGGCATTTGCCTTATTTGGATACAATCTGATCGGTTAACTGCTTATGGTTGACTGAGACTATTTCTTACACTCCTAAGTTAGGTTTCCTCAAGGTGGGGAGACAACTTCAGGTAGATTGTAGGGTAGTGACTAGGAGATATATGGGGGGGAAGGGAAGTTGGGAAACTAACAGAAGATAAGGGTTATTTTAGTAAGCTTATACAGATCCATTTCAGTGTGGACTCCCAGTCTCTGGTGCTGAGGATGTCGCTCTCTTCCTGAAACAGACAGGGCATCTTTCTCATGAGAAATTTTATGACCTGTTTTTAGGTAGAAAAAGGGAACGCTTTCTTCCTCTGTTGTTTCTCTACATTCTTTCAGCTCCAAATAATCGATATGCCAAAGTAGCACAGTTTGGGGTGGCACGCACTAAACTCTTTCACCAACGAGCTAATGACAGGTTAACTTTTTTCCAAAAGCATGGAACCTAAACAACGACTAAGTATGATAATCCCCAAGAATAGCTGCAAGACAGCATCATCAACAACTTGACTGAAAGGAAATGCTGGATCCAAGATTGAGATCAAGGTCAGTAGCTCAGGCCCAGAGGCCAACTTTGCCATTCCACACCCAGTCCCACGAGCTGAAGGCAGAAGGTAGAAGAGCGGGTAAAAACTTTCTCAGTAAAGAAGAATAGGGAGCACAGAACGTGCCAAGGTAAACATCTTCCTGGTTACCTTTCAAGCACTTACAGAAGATCGTGTCTAATTAAAATGCTCTTCAGGAGCAACAGGAAAACGAAAAAGCACTTCATGCACTAGAGGCAAAGAGCCCTCTTCCCACATAATGCGTGACTGTTTCTTGTAGTTGATTGCCACTTAATATTCCTTATGAGGACTGAGCCACTGTGTAATGGACACCCATGGGTTATTCCTACCACCTTGTCTTTTTATTCGAAACCACAAAGTAAGTTAGAAAAACAGAACATAAAATTCTTCCATTGCTCCTTAGGGCAATGACTGCACATTTATATTCGTGTTTTATATGAAGAGGAGGGTCCTGTTCCCTCGGTAAAAGAATATTAAAATCTAATATGCATTTACCAGAATGTGGGTGAAAATTCGAAATGAAAAGCCTAATCATGTTTCTGAGAAGGGCATAATTATACAGTAATGGTTTGATAGCCCTGCTCTAAGAAAGCAATTACATTAAAGAAGACCTTCTTCATATGACTAATAATCCCCTGTTTCTGACACAGGGAGCAAAGTATTAGTGCTCAGGCAGAGATGACCTCAGAATTCCATTATTCATTTTGTTTTGCAAACTGATTAAAGGAGAATTTAAATAAGAGGCCAAAAAGATTCCTTCCCCCCCTTGGGCTATATAGGAAGTGCAACATGGCTGTCTGTGTTCTGTTTTTCTTTTCATTGGTCAGAAAGGTTAGATAGTGATTTACAGAGAAGAACCTTTAAAACTTAAGTTTCAACTGATCACAGTGGTTCACACTTGTAATCCCGGCACTTTGAGAGCCTGAGGCCGGAAGCTTGCTTGAGACCAGGAATTTGAGACCAGCCTGGGCAACACAGCAAGATCTCGTTTCCACAAAAAAATCAAAACATTTACTGGGCATGGTAGCCTGGGCAACACAGCAAGATCTCTCGTTTCCACAGAAAAATCAAAACATTTACTGGGCATGGTGGCACATGCTTATAGTACCAGTTACTTAGGAGACTGAGACTGAAGGATTACCTGCACTCAGAACAAACAGACATTCAGAGAACCTCTGCTCTGTAATATGGCAGTATTTATAGACAGACCTGGAGTTTGAGGCTACAGTGAGCTGTGTTCGTCACAGTGCACTCCAGCCTGAGTGATAGAGTGAGACGTCAAGTCAAAAATAGATAAATAGATAAATAAACAAAACTTAAGTTTTTAAGAAAAAAATTGAGCCCCAAAGACTTGGTTATCTCTGATTTTTCTTTCCCCGTTCCCACCTCCTCACTACATGCAACTTTTCTCTGGTGGATTGGCAGTGGGCAGTTGTGGAGGTTGGTGGAGCAGATGAAAGAATAGCTAGTTAGTAAATGCTGTTTGCTGCTGCTTTGAAAGGAGGCCCACTGAGTTCCAGTCTCAGTCGCAACACTTGGATGGGACAACTCCCTGCGCTCAGGTCCCCAGGCTCCATCTATACTTTTAACTGAAAAATCTCTCTCGGTCTCAGCATCCTGTGATTCTGTGTGTTCAACTTTCTCTCCCGTTTATGCTGCTAGTGAATTTCTTCCCCCACACCGAAAAACTGTTCCCTACCTGATTTTCTATGAATAGGAGAAAGAGGATCTGATTTATTTTGGGATGAGAACCACAAGGGAGTTGGCGTCGCTCTGTGCCATCAGGGTCTGTGGGCTGCTGGTCTCATCTGGGCCTGTTCTGTTGAGCCCTGAGCCCTGACTCAGGAACAGGCATGACTCAGGTCTTTCTACAACCCTCCCTTCTGTTGCAGCGCGGCTGCGGCATCCTCAGAAGCAATAAGCACCGGGCTTGGAGCTGGTAATACAGTACAAGGGTCATCAAGCAAACCATTAGCTCTGCAGGAGCGGGCCACCTCCCTAATTATGTAAATGGCTCACTGTTAGGATAATTTATTCCACCAGGAACCGAAATAAACCAGACATTTTCTAACTGAGGAGTGTCAGAGCTGGTAGGACTCTCAAAAGCCAAGCCCCAGTTTACTAATTTTGCTGATAAGAAGTCAGAGACCCGGAGGGAGGTGTGACTTCCTTGCTCCAGATCCTATCCCTGGCTAGGATGGAGGAGAGCCCGGACCAGAGCTGAGGTGACCTGCTTGTGACCTCCACAAGGGCTTCTTCCATTGCACTGGGATGCCAGCAGGAGGAAAATGCATTCTGTGCCCAGGAGCACGCTACCGCATAGAAGAACCAAAGGTTGGAGGGGAGAGGAGGTGTGGCAGCTGTGAGCAGGCCATTTTGCATGCAGCAGCGGGTTTGCTGTGTATTGTTCTCAGGATCCAGCAGACACGGGCTGGAGAAACATTTGGAAGTGCACAGACATGGAGTCACAGGCCAGTTAAACTCTTTCACCTGCTTTGTGAGCGGCCGATTCACTTTTTTTTTTGAGTCTCATTCTCTCTCCCAGGCTGGAGTGCAGTGGCATGATCACGCCTCACCGCAGCCTCGACCTCCTGCCTCAGCCCCCAAGTAGCTGGGACTACAGGCCCGTGCTTCCTTGCCCAGCTAATCTGTTTATTTGTTGTAGAGATCACATGTCACCATGTTGCCCAGTCTGGTCTCCATCTCCCGGGCTCAAGCGATCCTTCCACCTTGGCCTCCCAAAGTGCCAGGATTACAGGCATGAGTCTGGCCAGCCAATTCGGATTCGTGTTTCAATTTCCACATGTCTAGAATTTCCTCATAACACAGAATTATCAAAAAGACAAAGTAGAATAATTTGTGTAAAAAGTCTCTGACACACATAAGCGTTAAATATTGGTTCCCTTCCCCGTCTTTCTTTGTGGCTTCTTTTCCTCTATTAGTTTCTGGTAGAAAAGGATGATACCATGCTAGTTACATGTTTTTTCCTACCATGTAAAAGTAGCAAAAACTGGGCATGCATCCTAGATCTTATTTGGGGGTTCCCCCAAACCACTCCTAACATTTAGGATAAACTTTCTGTTATGAACTGAATGGGTTCCCCTAAAATACATATGTTGAAATACTAATCCCCAATGTGGTGATATCTAGAGGTGGAGCCTTCAGGAGGTAATTTAGGTCATGACTGTGAAGCCCCCAGGGATGGGATTAGTGCCCCTACAAAAGAGACCCAAGAGAGCTAGCTCTCCAGCCATCTTTCTGCCATGTGAGGCTACAAAGTCATCTTCAATCTGGAAGAGAGCTCTTACCAGAACCTGGCCCGTGCAGGCACCCTGATCTCTGACTTCCAGCCCTCAGAACTGTGAGAAATCAATTTCTATTGTTTCTAAGACATCCAGTCTATGATGTTCTGTTATAGCACCTCAGATAGAAAGTGATTAAGATACTTTCTATGCTGAAACGTAGCACTGTTGACTGTTACGTTAATAAGATGTTATAGAAAAAAAAAACTGCTTGCCATTATCATGAAGCTTTCATCAAGCTCCATGTATTAAAAAGTTGATTATCACCAACTTTTCAGCGCAGTCACTATAAAGCAACATTTGTTGCAATCCTAACCGCAGGTGACTATAAATAGACAGCCTCAGAGATAAGTATTAGACCCTTTTGTTCATAATAGCTCAAACAGACATGGGCCCTAGCCTCTGTAATCTCCTCACACTGCTACTGAGAAATCAAAGTATAGGCCTTGGGAACCCATCCAAGGCATTTATGTAGTGCAGGGATCGGCCGTTCCACGGTGAAGAGTATAAGTAAGAGTTTCCTGTTACTGATATTTTCACTGACTGGATGGTAATAGAACCAATTACATACTGACACACCTACAATTTTTTCATAGCATAAAATGGTTCATTAGACAAAAGGAAGGATGCTCAGTATGCATTGCTGTCTCGGGGCCTTGTTATAGGAAAGTGAACGAGAATGCTTTAAGATAATCAAGGAATACGTGTGGAGGAGGCAGCTGCTACAAGTCAACACTGAATGGCACGGAGTAAGGGCAGTGAGTAATACAGAGCCAGTAGAAGACGACACCACTCATCCTCGAAAGTTCTGGTAAATTTTTACTGTACAAAAATAATAGTTCTTTTTTTTAAAAAAAGTCTTTGATATCCTGTCTTAGTCTAATTTTTCTGTGTGTGCTATAAGAATAAAATATCAGAGACTGGGTAATTTATAAAGAACTGAAATGTATTTCTCACAGTTCTGGAGGCTAGGAAGTCCAAGGTCAAGACACGAGCAGATCTGGTGTCTAGTGAGGGCTACTACCTGCCTTTTTTTTTTTTTTTAAGTTGGAGTCTCACTGTCGCCCAGACTGGAGTGCAGTGGCCGCTCCCAGCCACTGCAGCCTCAACCTGG
>NW_007257525.1:321116-337273 GCF_000164805.1 Carlito syrichta | reverse complement strand
CCACACCCGGCTAATTTTTATGATTCATTGTAGAGATGAGGTCTCACCAAGTTGCCCAGATCAGGTCTCGAACCCGCGGGGTCAGGCAATCCACTCACCTCAGCCTCCCAAGACGCGGGATTACAGGCTGAGCCACCAAGCCCGGCTTAATTTTTTGATTTATTGTAGAGATGAGGTCTTACCAAGATCCCCGAGCTGGTCTCCAATCCCTGGACTCAGGCAATCCTCTCACCTCCACCCTCCAAAGTGCTGGGATTACAGGCGTGAGCCTCTGTGCCTGTATTATATTATATTATCATAATTATTTGCTTGTCTGTCATCCGCACTAGACAGGCAAGAAGTGTATCTAACTCTTGCAGAGAAGATCTCAATTTGAACCTACCATTTCAGCAAAGTAGCAGAAGTATCAGAGATACTAAAGTAAGAGGAAAATGTAAAGTTTTTGGCATATTGTAATATGAGGTATGAAAAGGGTAGTGTAAAAGATAAGGACGAAAAAGTAAACAGAAGTCAGAAGAGAAAGCACCCTATATGTGTTGCTAAAAAAACTTGGGTTTTATCTTGAAAATAATTGAGATCAAATGATACATTTTCAGCAGGGAAGTGGCATGGCCACGTTTATATTTTTAAAAGAATGCCTCTAACACTAAGGGGAGGAGGAATGAATTGGAGAACACAAAGTATAAGGACAAGGAGAGTTGTACATTAATGTCTAATAAGCAAAGGAATCATAAAAAAACAAACACAAAACGATAAGAAGAGTTAATGGAGAACACTAAGGCAAGAAATGATGAGATCCTAAATTATCTCAGTGGCCCTGAGTATATGAACATCGAAAAGTATTACATGTGTATTAAGGGAGTAGCAACAATAGGATTTTATGATCTTATTGATAGTGTCTTAGTCCACTCAGCCTCCTACAACAAAATAACATAAACTGAGTGACTTAAACAACCGAAATTTATTTTTTCACAGTTCTGGAGCCTGGAAGTCTGAGATCAGGGTACCAGCATGGTCAGGTTCTGGTGAGGACTCACTTCCCTGCTTGCAGGTGGCAGCCTTCTCACTCTGAACTCCCATGGCCTTTCTACAGTGCATGAGTGTGGAGAGAAAGAGCTCTCTCTCTCTCTTTCTCTTCCTCTTCTTATATGGTCATTAATCCTATGGGAATAAGACACCACCCTTATGACTTAATTTAACTTTAATTAACTCTTAGAAGTCCTATCTCTAAATACAGTCACATCAGGGGCTAGGGCTTCAACATATGAATTTTGCAGGGACACAATTCAGTTCACAATAGATGGCAAGGAAAAAATTAAGGATGGCTCTCAGGTCTCTGGCTTGGGTACGTAAGTGGACAGGGTGCTTTTCACTGATATAAAGAACACAAGTAGAGGAGCCATGACTGATTTTGATGAGAGCAGTGATAAAAGCAGGCTTGGACACGTTGTAGCCTTCTGTCGTCATCTAAGTAGGGACATTCAAAGCCAGCGGAATCTATGTGTGGGGGCCTCAGCAGACGAATCTGGGCTGAAAGCTCAAACCTGACACCATCAGTGAACTCGTGAAGTTTAATCCAAGCAAACTAATTTTTAAAAAGGAAAATGGTTAGAAGAAAAAGAGCAGTGTGTCTGAGAATATCTCAGCCCCACATAATTGAGGTGGCAAAAATACTGGGAGAAAGTCAAGTGAGAGTGGTGACTCCAAAGCCAAGTTTGGAATATTCAAAGAAGAATCATGCACATAAGACTGCCTAATGCCTTGAGAAGACAAGTGAAATAAAATGTCCATTAGGTTTAGAAACTATGGAGTCATTAGGGACCTTAGCAAGTCTTACTTCCTGGGAGTAGGTTCTGGTCTCAGTGGGTTAAGGAGGCAATGAGAGGTGAGACAGGGAATAATAGGGAAAGCTTTATATGCAGATTACCATCAGTTCGTATATCAGCACATTCTGAAAATGATTCTATAACCAGTTTTGCTTTTTGTTTCTTGAGACAGAGTATGACTCTCTCATCCAGACTGCAGTGCAGTGGTTTGATGATAGCTCACTGCAGTCTCGATCCCCTGGCCACAAATAATCCTCCCATCCCAGCTTCCTAAGTAGCTGGGACTACAGGTGTGCACCACTATGCTCTGCTAATTTTTTTATTTTTATTTTCTGTAGAGATGTCTTCCAGGTTGGTCTCAAACTTCTGGGCTCAAGTGGTCCTCCCTCCTTGGTTTCCCAAAGTGCTGAGATTATAGGTGTGAGCCACTGCATCCAGCCTATATCCACTTATTAATCAAGCTATTTGTTTCTATATGTCTCCAATTTTTCACAAAGACCTTATAAAAGACTTTATCAAATGTTTGGCTGAATTCAAGATCTAGTATGTCAACAGTTTTGCTCCAAACTGCTTAGTCTTCTTACTCTATTCACAGAAAGAATGTTAACCTGGCAGTATGTGTTTTTAACAACACACTGTAGCCGTTGGTGAGAATAAAGTATTCGTTAAGTAACCCCATGTTTCAGAATCATATGTAGACTCCATGCCAAGACTACTAGCCTAACATTTTAAGAATATGCCTTCTTCAACCTTTCTAAAATCAGAACAAATTGTACCCATTTTGGTCCCTTTTATGACTTCAAGACTAAAAAAAAAAAAAAAAATACTAGAAGTACACATACATTTTTTAAGGCAATGGTTTAGAAATTTCCCTTGCAAGGTAACCCAAAACTCTGGGAAATGGTACTTCTTGACAATAAGATTTGGATTCATTTCGTTTAATTAGATGTTCTCGCACCTGTGGGGGTTTCCACTTTATCACTTAAAAGCACACCCTACCCCTTTGAAATCTCTCGCAAGTACATTTCAGAATGCCGTGTGAGAGTTTAATGTGTTATCTTCCCATTCAGAGTTTTAAGCTGCAAAATACATGCTAACTTTCAGTTTTCCATTCTGCTTTCTAAAACGAATGGGCATGCACCAGCCTGTCTTTCTCTTCTGGATTCCAAAATTGAGTAATCATTTTTACTCAAAGTTTCATCACTTCTACTTTGTGAAAAAGTGGGGACTTTTTTTTTTTGGTCAGATTGAGGACCACAATAACAATCTTTCTAGTCCTTTACCCCCTCCCCAGTTGTGTTGAGATTTTTATCTTTGATTTTCAGCAGTTTGAAAACAAAGACTATAACTAGATATGATATTTATGTGCTGTTTATTTCTGAGAGAGTAAAGGTCCTTTTCTCAGTCTGTCGGCAAGGTTGAGTTGGTGGTTGCTAAACATTCACATTTCTTCTAAGGATAAGTAGAGTTGGGCTGAACCACAGGTTTTTAAACTAAAAATAACAGACTCATGGAAAACTGCACAGCCTCACTAATGATCAGAGAAATGCAAATCAAAACTACAATGAGATATCACCTACTCCAGTAAGGATGGCAGTCATTAATAAGTCAAAAAACAATAGATGCTGGCATGGTGCAGAGAAAAGGGAATGCTTCTATACTGTTGGTGAGAGTGCAAGCTAGTTCAACTACTATGAAAAGCAGTGTGGTGATTCTTAAAATAACTAAAAATTGACCTTCCGTATGATCCAGGAATCTCTCTCCTGGGAATATACTCAGAGGAGCATAAATCATTCTACAAAAAGGACACCTGCATACACGCATGTTTGTGGCCGCACTATTCACAATAGCAAAACATGGAGCCAACCCCACTGCCCACTAAAAGTGAACTGAATAAAGCAAATGTGGTACATATACATGATGTAGCATTAAGCAGCCATAAAGAAGAACAAAATCATGGACTTTACAGCAAATTGGATGGACTTGGAGACCATAATACTAAGCGAATTATCACAGAAACAAAGAACTGAATAACATATGTTCTCACTCTTGTTTTTTTTTTAATTTTCAATTTTAAATATGTGAGGTACAATTTTCAGGGTTAGGTATACAAATGTTCATTATGCAGGCACCCTTGTTGATGAGGTGTCGTGTGTGTGTGTGTGTGTGTGTGTGTGTGTGTATTTGTGTGCGTGTGTGTGTGTGGTTCTCCCCCCGCAATTTCCCTCAACTGCCAATCCTGCCCCCGCCCTCCTCTGGAAGTTTCCCACTACAGCCAATCACCAATCCCTTTCGAATAGTATTATGTTAATTGTTCAAGGTCCCCTTTTGAGTGAGAACATGTGATGCTTGGTTCTTTGTATCTGTGATAGATCACTCAGTATTATAGCCTCTAAGTCCGTTGAAACTGCTGTGAAGTTCATAATTTTGCCTTTCTTTATGGCTGCATAATATTCCATCACGTATATGCACCACATTTTTAAAATTCAGTTCTCTTCCAATGGGCAGCATGGTGGGTAATTGTGAATAATGCTGCAATAAACATGCATATGTAGGTATCTTTTTTATAGAGTGATTTGAGTTCTTCCAGGTATATTTCCAGTAGGGGGATTATGGGGTTATATGCAAGGTCAATTTTTAGATCTTTTAGGAATCACCACACTGTTTTTCACAGAGGCTGTACTAGTTTACATTCCCACCAGCAGGGTAGAAGTGTTACCTTTTCACCACATCCTCTCCAGCATCTGTTGTTTTTAGAATTATTGATGATGACCACCCTGACCGGAGTTAAGTGGTAATTCAGTGCGGATTTAATTTGCATTTCTTTGGTGACTAGTGAGGCTGAGCAGTTTTTCATGTATCTGTTGGCTGCTCGTAACTTTGAGAAGTATTTATTCGTATCTTTTGCCTACTTTGTAATGGGGCTATTTGTTTTTTTCTTTTCAACATGTTTGAGTTCCTTGTAGATCCTAGATGTTAGGACTTTGTCAGATATACAGCTGGCAAATATATTTTCCCAGTCTGTGGGCTGTCTCCCTACTCTCTCAATGGTTTCTTTGGCTTTGCAGAAGCTTGTCAGTTTGATGAGGTTCTACTTGTTTATCTTATCTCTTATGGCACGGGCACTTATAGCATGACCAGGAATTGGTTTGCCAGTTTCAATTTCCATAAGGGTGTCTCCTGCATTTTCTAAGGTTCTTATAGTTTGAGGTTTTACGTTTAGGTCTTTGATTCATTTAGAGTTGATTTTTGTGTATGGTGATAGGTAGAGATCTTCTTTTAATCTCCTGCATGTGATCAACCAGTTTTCCCAGCACTATTTACTGAATAAGTCCTCCTTTCCCCAGTGGTTATGGTGGAGGGCTTCATCGAAGATGAGTTGGTTAAGAAATTGAGGTTTTGCTTCCACAATCTCTATTCTGTTCCATTGGTCTATATGCCTGTTCATGTACCAATACAAGGCTGTTTTGATTATTGTAGCTTTATGATAAAACTTAAAGTCTGGGAGCGTGATGCCTCCCACTTGGTTTTTTTGTTTTGTTTTGTTTGCTGATGATTGCTTTGACGATTCATGGCCGTTTATGTTTCTATATGATTTCCAGTATTGTCATTTCCAGAGTTGAGAAGAATGTTGTTGGTAATTTAATTTAACTGCGTTAAATCTGTAGATTGCCTTGGGTGGGATGGACATCTTAGCAATGTTGATTCTTCCAGTCCATGAGCATGGAATATTTTTCCATTTGTGTCATTTTTGACTTCTTTGAGCAGTGTTCTGTAGTTTGCATTGTAAAGACCTTTGACTTCTCTGATTAGGAAGATGCCAAGGTATTTCGTGTGTGTGTGTGTGTGTGTGTGTGTGTGTGTGTGTGTGTGTGTGTGTGTGTCTATTGTGAATGGGATTGTGCTTTTCATTTGGGTTTCTGTTTGTTTATTGTTGGTGTATAGGGATGTGACTGACTTTTGCACATCAATTTTATGCCCTGAGACTTTGTCAAAGTCCTTTATCAGTGCAAGGAGGTTTTTGACAGATTCTCTTGGGTTTTCGAGGTATAGAATCATGTTGTCTGCAACTAGGGATAACTTGACTTCCTCTTTTCCTGTTTAGATATTCCTGATCTCCTTTTCTTGTCTGATTGCTCTAGCTAGGACTTAATACAAAAGGACAAAAGGTACCTGGTTCATTACCAGAGGGTGTGAGGATGAGTTAGAAGCCCAAAATTCACCTGCAATGCAGCCTACCTATGCAGTTAATCCTCACTTGTACCTCACATCTCTATAATAAAATCAATAAATAATAAATATGGATAAAATTCCAAGCCTTCCACCAACTGAATGAACCACCCTTCTTGGCCAAGGGCACCCCAGAAAAACCTTAAAAACTTAGTTCCCGGTCATGATTGGATGAAAGATCAGACACACACCTTGTTATACCCCCACCCTTTGGGGATTTGGCTGAAACAATTGACTAGCGTTAATGTCAAAATAGTGATCATAAGCCTGACAGAACAGACCCTTTGTTGCAATAAAACACCAAATTATAAACAAGACTTAAGGCCACACAGGCAATGATTAAGTCACGCATCTATGTTCTGATTGTCACAAGTTTTCTTTTTCTCCAGTAGGCAAATAAGCACTGACTTTGAGGTGAGCGACATTAAAACAATCACAGCTCATTCATCTCACAGATGCTGATTGACTCCCTGGTCCACCTGTCCTAACTGCAGCTCTGATTGGAAAGAGACTGATTTCAGCAACTTTCCCCAGATCAGATACCAACCACAGCCTGGTTCTGGCCAGTTTACAGAGGCTGCACACTTGAGTGTCCTGAAAATCACTTTTGATGTTTAGGGTCTGATTATAATACATTTAAATGTTAAGTCTCCACCCCAAAGTGAACATAGGTGTATGTTATATGCATGTCTGTTCAATATGCATGCGTCAGGACCACCTTCATGAATACTCATCATTCTTCCTGTAACCTGTTGAATATGTATGTTTGGCCAGCATGTTCGATTTAGTGCCTGTCTCTGTTCTTTGCCAGAGGCATGCTTCTCAGCCTACGGGATGGCCACTTTGCATGCTGTAACCCTTTCCAAGAAATAAAGTCTCGCTCTATAAATGTATAAATCTTGTGGTTTCCAAGTTAACAGATGTAATATGCCTCCATATTATACTAATTTTCCTTGGGGTTTGCTGAACTTCTTGAGACTTTGGGTTGTTATTTTTTGCCAAATTTGGAAAATCTTGGCCCTAATTTCTTCAAAGGATTTCTCTGATTTCATTCTTCCTTATCTCTCTTGGAATTCCAATAACATTATGTAGGTTAGACCACATGAAAGCGTCACGATATGCTCTCTTTTTTTTTTTTAGTTGGAATCTCACTCTGTTGCCCGGACTGGAGTGCACTCTACACATCCACAGCCACCTCAGCCTCTACCTGCTGGGCTCAGGTGATCTTTCCACCTCAGCCTTCCAAGTAGCTGGAACTATAGGTATGCGCTACCACACCCGCCTTATATTCTGATATATTGTTGAGATGAGGTCTCACCGAGTTGCCCAGGCTGGTCCCAAACCTCCCCAGGCTTAGGCAATTCCTTGCCTTGGCCTTTCAAAGTGCTGGGATTACAGGCTGAGCCACTGCACCCAGCCACGTTCTCTTTTTTAAAAAAATCTGATTTTCTTTTCTCCTTCAGTTGAAATAATTTCCATTAACCTTTCCTCAAGTTCACTGATTTGTTCTGCAACAGCATGTAACCGGCTATTAAACCCATCTGATGATTTGTTAAAATGTCAAATATTGCATGTTTTAATTCTAGAATTTCCATTCTGTTCTTTTTTAAGGTTTTTCTTTCTCTCCTGAAGTGCCCCATCTCTCTACCCACTATGCCTATCTTTTCCTACAAATTTGTATATTTTTATAGTTATTCTAGTATTTAAAGCCATTGTCTGCTAATTTCAATAACTAGATTTGCTTCTAGAGAATGCTTTGCTCTTATGAAAGATCCACATTTTTCCTGGTCGGGCGCAGTGGCTCACACCTGCAATCCCAGCACTTTGGGAGGCCAAGGGGAGAGAATCGCTTGAGCCCAGGACTTTGAGACCAACTAGGCAACATAGTGATTTCTCATCTCTACAAAAGATTAAAAATAAATAAATAGATAAGCCAGTATGATGATGTGTGCTTGTAGTCCCAACTACTTGAGAGGCTGAGGTAAGAGGACCACTTGAGCCCAGGAGGTCAAGGCTGTGGTGAGCTGTGACTGTGCCGTTGCACTCCAGTCTTGGTGACAGAGTGAGACCCTGACTCAAAAGAAGAAGTAAAAGAAGAGGAGAAGGAGGGGGAGGAGAACCTCTCATGTACTGGGATTACAAGCACGTGCCAGGGTGCTCAGCTCAACACTTTTTACTGTACTCCTGCAGTATGTAAAAAAGAGAGTGGAGACTGGAACATTCTATTTTGTTTTGTTTATTTCCCAGCAAGTGAAAGCCCTATTCTCTGTCTGCTGGTGAGGTTCGGGGAGAGAGTGCTGATCACTCTGATTCCTCCTAGACTACTGGATTGCATTAAACTCTGATTAGCCCTACCTACGGTGTGGCATTACTGCCCAGGACCAGATCTGTTCAGATTGTATCAATATTTGAACTGAGAGTGGATTATGCTTCAGTTTCAGATAATTTGGGTTTAGATAATTCAGATCGAATAGGGCCCCAGAACCTAAACCAAATTCGGAAAATGTCATCTTTCTGCTTTCCATCCCTCCAACCGCTGTTGGTCTCCCTGAAAAATTCAGAGTGAAGGCGTGTGCATGTGTGTTGGGAGGAGTGGAAGGGATTGTTGAGCCAAGTGATTTGATTTTGCATTTGGGGCTCTTCCAAAGTCCAACCCAACCAGCGAGGCTTCACCGCCATTCAGGGCTTGGGAGTATGTCTCCTCATCTGTGCAGACTCTCCATCTGTGGCAGGCTTGTTGATTCTCCTCTCCGCCAGACTAGGCATCCATCCCCAAGAATGCAAACTCTTCCCTCTACTTATTGATGAAGGATCCATCCACCCCCAAGGATGAAAGCTCCTCCATCTTTCTACTTTTTGATGAGGGATCCATTTTCTCTGGGCATCAGTTCATCAAGGCTTCTTTACATTCACTGCTCTTAACTAGATTCATGGAAAACTATGTTTTTCTTTTGTCCATCCTGTCTCTCTCTCTCTCTCTCTCTCTCTCTCTCTCTCTCTCTCTCTCTCTCTCTCTCTTTCTTATTACCTTAGGAGCAAAGATTGCTCACATCCTTCTTCTTTTTAACTGGAAGCTGACCTCCCTTTTAAAGAGATAAAATTATCACTGTGTCATGTAAGACATGGAGACACTCCACATTTGTTCAAATGAGACTTCCAACAGATACCCAGTTATAAAACAACTTTCCTCCTCACCCTGCTGGTCCTCCATGATAATGCATCTTTTCCTCTTTTATGGTCTCTTTCCTGAAGCACTACCATTCCTAACTGCATTTATTGCTGAAATGCATAACCAAAGTAGAAAGTCTGAGTACAAGGACAGGATTCTGGGAAGTTATAAGCTGAGCGAGAGACCACTGAATGCGGTTAGCACATCAGTGTTGTGACTAGGCATGGACAGTGTGACAGGGACCAGTACAGGATGTTAAGAAAGATGCAGTTCACACAGAATTACACTAACAATGGGATTAAACCGAGGCCAGAAGATGTAACTTCCAAGCTCTGCTTTTAAAAGTGCTATCTCGGGCAGCCTCCTTGGGTCTCCTCTCACTGTGGGAGCTTTTCTGTCCTCTCAATAAATCCTGCTTTCAAAAAAAAAAGTTCTATCTCAATAATTGAGTATGGAAAGATTAATCAAGAACAACAGAATCAGACATTTTTACATACTTTTGGTAATTTCTTATAAGTCTGTGTGCATACTATATGGACTATTTTTATATTTAATCCACACTGCTGATGATCTTTCTGGTCTATATAGTATTAGGTGAGACAAAAAAACCTTTATGTTATTATTTATGAAGGTTTCAGAATCATTCAGGTAGACACAAATGACCTATGGTTATTATCTTGACATCTGATTAAAGTGCATAGTTCTAAACAGAAATTATTCTCAGTTGGTGCAGCCAGATAATAATAGTCACAGCATATTTATCCATTTAACCACATGCCAGGTACTGTACTGAGGACTTTAATAAAGCATCTTGGATGCACATAAAACATTGCCAGAGTGGTAGGTTTTATCACAATTTTGCATCTGAGGAAACTAATTTAGAGAGGTTAAATAATTCATACATTTGATAAATATTTATGAAACATTTATTATTTGCAGGAACTGGGCTGGGAGCTGTGTTGGCAGTTGATAAATAAGATAAGCTCATAATCTAATGGGATTTTTAACATTTTTTTCTTTCCCTTTCAAGCCTTGTGTCAAATGGGAGGCTAGCCAATGGAGAAACAAAGATCAAAATGTCACCAATATTATTAATAAATCCTGTAGGGTCTTCCACTATCTGGTCTGGTCTTGGCTCCTGACGGATGAGTGTCAGCCTCCATTCTCCAGGCACATGCTTTTCATCCAGGCCAAGGCAGTTCAGGTTACCATTACTCCTAGCAAACCAGCAACAGAAGAGAGAAATGTTCAGGCCAGTCACAGTGGCTCATGCCTATAATCTCAGCACTTTGGGAGGCCAAGGTAGGAGGATTGCTTGAGCCCAGCCTGCATAACATAGCAAGCCGTGTCTCTACCCCCACCCCCAAAAAAATATAAGGAGATATGGTGGCACACATCCGTAGTCCCAGCTGTTCTAGAGGTTGACACAGAAAGATTGCCTGAGTCCAGGAGGTTGAGACTGTGATGAGCTGTGATCATGCCACTGTACTCCAGCCTGGGCAACAAAGTAAGAAAGAAAGAGAGAGAGAGAGAGAGAGAGAGAGGGAGGGAGGGAAGGAGGGCGGGAGGAGACATTTTCAAAGGATGAAGCCCCAGTTCTTTTCCCAAACTCTCCAAACTGACAAATTACTCCCTGAGAAGGGTTGTAGAGAGAGATACGAGGATTACTCTGTTAAAGTTAACCACGTGGCCAGGCACAGAGGCACACATACATAGTCCCAGCACTTTGGGAGGCTGAAGCGAGAGGTTCGCTTGGGCCCAGAAATTTGAGACCAGCTTGAGCAACATAGCAAGACCTCCTTCTCTACAAAAAAAAAATTTTTTTAAATAAAAGAAGTACCAATACATAGAAATATGAAGTCAGGGGAGGATATTCCCACCCTGGGCAAAATCTACTGTGGAAGACAGACATTAAACTAACAACAACAAAAAAAGGTGTGCCATATTTATGCCGATTTTGATTTGCATTGTGAAACAGGGGTGCAGGGTACTATACAAGTGTATCATAAGAAAATTTTCCATGGTTTCCCAAGGAAGTAATATGAATGAAGAGGAAGCAATAGGCCAAAAGCAGGAAGAACAAAGCATATGCTAAGGGCCTAAGACAGGAAGTCGTGTGTACTATGCAGGAACAAAAAAGCCAGTGGACTGGACCGGAGCACAGGGCAACAGGGAAAGTGCCAGAAGAAGGTGCAGAGACAGACAAGGGTATATGATGCAGGACCTTGTGGAGTGTGAAAGATTTTGAGCTTTACATTAAGGGCTGTGGACAATCATGAAAATGTTACAAGCAGAGAACAGGCAACATCAGAGTGCCCAAGATTCCATAGCCTCCCCTACAGTTACAGATAACGTTGCTACCAGATCCGAATTTTCAAAGCGCTTCCGATTTCCTTTGCAAGCTGATACCAGCTCCTCTCAGGCTGTCTGATTCATTTTCAGCAAACTCACAAGTGAGCTGGGCTCTTGGAGGCTATTTTTAGTTTCATGATTAAGTGGTATCCAGGGCGGGTTCGTGTGTGTTCTGGAGCTTGTATGGATTCGTTTTCATTTAATAGGCCTACCTTCAAGTAACTGTTTCATTTATTCATGTCTTCGTTTTTAAACTTTAATTTAGCAAAGCATCCTGGATGCCAAAGCTGATTATGCCTCTCGGTCTGTGATTTAGCCGGCCTGTCTTTGCTAATAATATGCTGCAATCCATCAACATCACTGTAGATCTGAGACCTCCGGGTCTAAGACTGCTGTCGCTACTGCTTCCCTGACTCCACGTGGAAACATTTCCTTCCAGCAAATATGCCTTCCTTTTGGAGAACTACATTTGTGTATATTTGATGCCTCATTTTTCACAGTGATATCATTCCAAAATGTGAGCAGTACCTGAGAAATCCTTCCTCACCTAGGGGAACCAATCAGTTAATCATCTGGCATTTGCTGAACAACTGTTAGAAATAACATGACGCCCAGGCTCGGTGGATCAGCCTGTCATCCCGGCACTTTGGGAGGCCGAGGCGAGTGGATTGTCTAAGCCTGCGGGTTCAAGACCAATCCGGGCAACTTGGCAAGAACTCATCTGCACAATAAATTTAAAAAAAAAAAAAAGTTAGCCAGGCATGGTAACGTGTGTCTGTCGTTCCGGCTACTTGGAAGCCTGAGGCAGAAGGATAGCTGGAGCCCAGCAGATCGCTGCTGGAGTGACACAGCACTCCAGCCTGGGCAACGGAGTGAGACTCTAACTCAAAACAAACAAACAAACAAAAAGAAATAACATGGTTTTCAGGGGAAAGTAGACACTGTAAGGTTTGCCTTCATTGAGCTTATGTTCTAGCTGGGAGAGGAAACACAGGTATGTTAAAGGATTGCTGATAACGAAAGGCAGTAGGTGATACCAGATAAAAGGTTGTAATCACAAATGCTGCAGGCGTGCATGGGAGAGAGGAATCTCATGGTAAAAGGAATCTTCGTCGAGCAAAATGGGTCTGGAGGGGTGGCGAGACTCAGTGTGCAGAGAAAGTGGCTAAAGCTCTCTAGAAGGAAACAACTTGCTAATGAGAGGAGATGGTGTGCATGGAGAGCTCAGAGATGCTGTAAGGTTTGAATGGGGATGTGCTTATTTGGGGAACAAATAGGATTTAAATGTTTAGGGGGCTTGGGGCCAGATCATCGAGGACATTCCATGTCAGGATATTATTAGACTGATGAGCAACTCATAGCTTTAGTTGCAGTTTTCTTGGAAATGGAAGAGGCCCTAGAAGTAATGTAGCCTATCTTCACTTTTAAAAATGAGAACACTGAAACCCAAGACATATCTTCCATTTAAGTTGTTACCCAGCTATGATTTACTTTTCATCTACTTCCAAAAAGCTTCTGGGGTAGTTTCCAGTTTGCTCAACCTATTACTTCAGGTATTGTATAACCAAGCAAAAAGATAATTTCAAAAAAAGCCCAGAAATTCATAAAATGCTGAATACAGGCATTGCAAGCACTGAACTGATTTGGTTGCCCAAAATTTTTACTATGCTTTGTCAAGTTTTTTCTTTAAGTTAGTTGTGAAAAAAAAAAAGAGAAAAAAAAGATCTGCTGAAGTATACGCTAGTGATTCTTAGACTCATGAAGTCACGGTGCTAATGTGAGCTCTGGAGATTTGGCGTTACTAGCTTTTTGCATGGGTTGGTCCAGGTGAAACCACCCACCACTGCCACTCCTTCCCTTCCCCGATGACTATTAGTCATCCTACAGGACTCAGGTCTTTTTCTACCTACTCTTTGAAGCCTTACTCCTCCGTCCTTCCTGCTGAGTCACCGTTCTCTCTTGATTTCCTGCAGCATTGATGGTCTGTAGCAGTGTTTACAGCTCTCTGCTTTTTGTTCTTTATTGAGGAATAATTTACTGGCAGTAAAATTCACAAATCTTAAGTGTGTGGTGATAAATTTTGACAGATGTATAACCAATATCCTGAAGAACATTTCCGTCACCCCAATAAGTTCCCTCTTGCTCCTTGCCAGACTGTCCTCTCCCCAATCCAAGGCAACTACTATTCCAATCCTAATCACCATAGATGCACCATTCTTGACTCTGTATAGATGGATTTATATATTAGAATGGAATCAGACAGTGTAGTAAATACTCTTTGGTGTCTGGCTTCTCTTAGTTGATGTACTTTTTTGGAGATACATTCGTGTTGCTGTATATGACAATAGTTTTTTCTTTTTTATTGGTAAGTAATGCTCCACGTAGAATATGCTACAGTTTGTTTATTTTTTTCCTGATGGACATTTGGGTGCTTTCAGTTTTCAGGCTGAATATTTCCCTTGAATTAATACTTTGGTGTGAAATTGATGGGTCATAGGTACAGATATACATATTGACATAGATTTAACCTTATTAGAAACTGTCAGTTTTCCAAAGTGGTTGTACCAATATGTACTTTCACCAGAAAACCATAAAAATTGCAAGTGCTCATCTTCCTCTCCCACCTTTATATGTCAGTCCATTTATTTTTCACCATACTGGAAGTGTTAGAAAGTACCTCATTTTGGTTTTCATTGACAATTACCTGGTGTTTAACAATGAACATCTACTCACATAAGCCTACAGACGTCTTCATTTGTTGAACATTTCTTCAAGTGTTTTCCCCAGTTTTATGTTGGATTGGCTCTTAATTTGTAGAAATTCTTCATGTATTCTTAGTACAAGTCTTTTGTAAAATATATGTATTCCAATATTTCCTCCCAGTTTATAGCTTGCCATTTGAATATTTTGGCATTGTCTTTTGGTAAGCAGAGGTTTTCTTAATTTGGTGAAGTCCAATTTTTCGTTTTTTTCTTTTGTGTGTAGTGCTTTTTGTGTCCTGAGTAATTTAACTACCCAGAGATCATGAAGATATTCATCTGAGCTTTCTTCTGAAAATCTAATAATTTTAACTTTTACTTTTAGGTCTAGTATTCATGTTAAGTTAATTATTATGTGTGTGGTAAGACATGGGTCAAGATAAGTCGTATCGTTACCGAGTTCCAGTGCCATTTATTTAAAATACTTTTATTTTCCTATTAAATTTCTTATGTAATTGACAAAGGTCAGCAGATGGTGGGAAACTTTGAAATCTGATAAATATGTCCTCCAACTGTGTTCTTCTTGAAGACTGTCTTGGCTATGCTACATCCTTTGCACTTGGGATTCAACTCATCAACTTCTAGAAATACAAAAGTTTACTGGGATTTTAATTGGAATAGAATTGTGTCTATAAATCAATTTGATAAGAATTGGCACCTCAACAATTTAAATTTTCCATTCAATGATTATGATATATCTCTCCATTTATTATATTTTCCTTAATACATCACAGCAATGTTTTCTCCTTTTCAATATAGGAGCATTAGACATCTTTTTCTAGGTTCATTCCAAGATATCAGGGGACTTTCTACATTTACTCTAAGTTGTTAAATGTATTGACATTGGTTACAATATCTTCTTTTTATTATTTAACGCATGTAGAATCTAGAGATGTTCCCTTTTTCATTCCTGACAGTAACAGTTTATGGGTTTTTTTCTAGTCTAGGAACTTTTTAAGAAGATCTATTAGCAAAAATTTTATTAAACAGTTGCATTAACATTTCCAAACAACCAACTTCTGCCTTGGCTGATTTTTAAAAATTGTTTGCCGGTTTTACATTTCACTGATTTTTTGTTCTTCTTTTTTTCTTATTTCCTTCTAATTTGTAGGGTGTTTTCATGGTATACCTTTTTTCACCCCTTTACTTTTTTTTTTTTTAATTACAGATTCAGGAGTTATGTGGGCAGGTTTGTAACACAGATGCATTGCATAATGCTGGGGTTTGGGCTTCTATTGGACCCATCACCCAAATAATGAACATAGTACAATAGGTCGCTTTTCAATCCTTGCCCAGCTCTCTGCCTCCCCCATTTTGGAGTCCCCAGTGTCTGTTGTTTCCACCGTCATGGTTGTGTGTACCCAGTGTTGAGCTCCCACTTGTAAGTGAGAACATGTGGTATTTATTTTCTGTTTTTGTGTTAATTCGCTTAGGATAATGGCCTTCAGCTGCATTTATGTTGCTGCAAAGGGCATGATTTCATTCATTTTATGGCTGTGTGGTATTCTATAGCGTATATGTACCACATTTCCTTTGTCAATCCACTGTTGGTGGGCACCTAGGTTGATTCCATGACTTTGCTATTGTGAATAATGCTATGATAAACTTACAAGTTCAGGTGCCTTTTTAGTAGAACAATTTCTTTTCCTCCAGGTAGATACCTAGTAGTGGGATTGCTGGTTGATTCTGTTTCTAGTTCCTTGAGAAATCTCCATGCTGCTCTCTACAGGGGACAAACTAATTGACATTCTCACCAACAGGGCGTAAGTGTTCCCTTTTCTCCACATCCTCACCAATATCTGCTATTTTTTGACTTTTTTT
>NW_007257525.1:289444-321085 GCF_000164805.1 Carlito syrichta | reverse complement strand
GAACCCGCGGGCTCAGGCAATCCACTCACCTCAGCCTCCCAAAGGTGTGGGATTACAGGCTGAGCCACCGATTGACTTTTTAATAGCCATTCCTACGAGTGTGAGATTGTATCTCATTGTGGTTTTACTTTCAACTCCTATGTGTTACTTTATGTTTACATATTTTTATTGAACTCTCCTGCATCACAGCCATGAGATACGAGGATTGCTCTCTTAATGTTACTCTTAATTCCTGAAAAACCCAAAAGTCCCTTAAAAGAGGATATTTTTCTTTTTATTTGCTATGAGCTATGTATGCAGTTTTTCTAAGGGCAATATCAGTTAAGTTTTCATTAAAAGGAAGGGAGATTAAAATTTAGTTGTTTTACAACATTCAAAGCCATGATTTGGTGGGTTCTCACTTTGCAGTATCCAACCAAAGGGCCAACTTCCCACCCCGGAGAAGTATGGAGCTGACACAGTATTCACCAGTTGCCTCAGCATTTCCCTGACAGCACTGGAAATGTTAGTAACTTTCCTGACTCTCAGGCCTTGATGATGTGTTTTAGCCACGTGGAATGGCTAAATGTTCCCACTAACTAAGCCATACTCCTGGGACATTTCTTCTTCTTTTCAGTAAGATTACTGAGTACTTGGCATATCTTTTCTCTCAGGTTACAAAGCTGGGAGCCACTGCTTTCTCCTTGACTTGTAGATGGTCAACTTCTCCGAGTCTTAAAATTTCAAGTGCTTTGGTGTACAAAATCAGATTTGTAAATGCATTACACAAAATTGTCACTGTGTACATGCATCCCTGGTGTCTCCCTGTGTGTCCAAATTTCATCTTCTTGTAAAGATAGACTAGATTAGAGCCCATCCTAAAGATGGATTAGAGAAATGCTAGACGACATACCACATGGGACTACTGATTTTATCATGAGCACTTTTTAGAACTGGGGATCCCAGAACCATTATTCTACACATTGACTTACAGGCTGCCTATATGAAATATGTTATTCATTAATATGTCCATCACTGGGTTTTAAATATTTGGAAAGCATTTAGCATGCATGCACTATAGCCTAAACAAATAAAATATGTCTCTGAGCTCCTAGTCCTGGGCTGGGAGGATTGCAAAGAATGTTTGCTCCCACTTAATTTGGCTTCCAGTGTTCTTCTTTCTTTATGAAGTAACCTTAAGATTTCTATTTCTGTTGAAAATAGTTTACTGAAGAAGACATTGGAAGGTGACATGTAGATTCATAGAGGTGTTTACAACTCAATTTTGTAGAAGGACAAGGAGATAAAATAAAAGGCCAGGCTCAGTGGCTCAACCTGTCATCCCAGCACTTTGGGAGGCTGAGGCGAGTGGATTGCCTGAGGCCGTGGGTTCGAGACCAGCCCGGGCAACTTGACGAGGCCTCGTCTCTACAATAAATCAAAAATTAGCCAGACGTGGTAGTGCACCCCTGTAGTTCCAGCTACTTGGAAGGCTGAGACGGAAAAATCCCCGGAGCCCTACAGGTCAAGGCTGTGGCAACGGAGTAAGACTCCAACTCAAAAAAATAAAAATTAAAAATAAAATAAAAGAGGGACCTAAATCTGTGCAGAATGAAAATTGACTTCCTTCTACATGAGGCAATAGTCAGAAAAGTAGTTAAATCTGCAATTTTGGAGTTAGAAAATATTTTTGTATATTTTATTTGAACAATAAAAATGTTCTTTTGTAACTCATATATTGCTATTTCTTCCCATCACATAAACTACACATATATGTAATATCTATTCATATATATCTTTATATAGCATAGATATCTAGCATATCTTTAGGAGAATGTTGACTTTTCATTATGGTCAGTACAAAGTGCTTTCCTTGGAGACAAAGTGTTTTCCTCATCTTAGTACCAACCAGAATGTCTAGAATAGTAATGAGCACACAGTAGGAATTCCAGCAACAGGCATTGCAGGCATGAGCTTTCTAATTAGTCAAACTAGCTGCAAGTTCATTTCCAAGACCCTGTGTAAGTTCAATTATCGTTATTTTTGTTGAGGCATTAACAAACCTGAGCGAAACCTGATCTGTACTCTCAAGGAGCTCACAGTCTAGTACTGAGACAGATATACCCATGCTTATACTCATCTGCACAGTCTACCATAATAAATACCACCAATGAGAAGGCTTAAATTACAAAAATTTTTTTCTCATAGTTCCAGAAGCTAGAAGTTCAAGATCAAGGTGTTAGCAAGATTGCTTTCTTCTGGGAACTTTCTCCTTGACTTGCAGATGGCCAACTTCTCCCTGAGTCTTAAATTTTTAAGTGCTTTGATTTACAGCATCAGATTTGTAAATGCAATACACAAAATTGTCACTGTACACATGCATCCCCGGTGTCCCTCTGTGTGTCCAAATTTCCTCTTCTTATAAAGATAGACTATATTAGATCCCATCCTGAAGGCCTAAATTTTACTTAATCACCATTTTAAAGGCCCTATCTCCAAATGCAATCACATACTGATGCATACCGGGGCTAGGGAGTCAGTATATGAATTTGGAGGGACATAATTCAGCCCATAACAAAGTTTATTTTATAATATGAGCGGTTAAGTAACAAGGCAAAATGTCTTAGCAAAGCACAGACTTTACTGAACAAAAGACAGTGTGATTCTGGAAGGCACTAAGCTCCTTAAGAACAACAGTGTTATTGCATCCTTCACTTACTCTCTTAAATCCATTTTGTACTAAGTAGAACCCAGATTGACACTACCATTTGTTCTGTTTTCTGAAATATTATTCTTCTCCTCATTTAAAAAGAAAAATGATCTGGCATTTAATGTGTCACTTCTAGGAAGAGAGCCAGAGTTTAAGTTACATTTTCATTGATATTTACATTGTTTCTGTGATTTTTCAATGCAAAAATCATTTGACAGGAGTTTGCTTTGTCATTAACATTCAGATACTAAACTTCTGCTCCCCATAATTGCAACTGGAAGTGACTAAAGACATATTTTGATCCCAACAGTTTTTGTTTGTGGGAGTCTACTCCAAGAATTATTTGGAGGTGGAAGGAAATAAAATATTAGACGTCCCTCACTGCTCAAATGAGAGGGCAGAAAACTGAGCTTGGTGCTGAACAGAATCAGTCAATCAGCCAATCTTTGATTTATTCATCCTATAATGTACTGAGCCAAATGAGTGTTGGTTAAATTAAGAAGTATTACATCAGTAAAGGATTAATTGAACACTTATTATTTGACAAAACTCTGCTGCGCTCCATGGGGAAATGCAAGAATTAGATGAAAGAATCCCTTCCACAAGAAACTTACAATTAAAGTAAGAGCTCAGACTACCAAATGTAAGCTAGAGAACAACTAATGATTAATTGCATGGTAGCAATGATAAATAGTGTGAGGATAATTAGTAAATATTTATAGAAGAAGCAGTATGTGAACAGAATCTTAGATGATGATGAGAATTCAACTAGATGGACAACCGTGGGAGAGACACTGTAAGTGGGAGCAATAACATTGCAGAACTCGGAGGCAGAACTGGCCATGGACAAGTGAATGAGACTGAGACCCATCATCTGACTAAGGCAGATGATGCAAGTTAAGGAAGAGTGGCAAATAATGTTGGAAAACTTGACAGATGATGATTTTAAACATTAGACTGGGACACTTGGATATGAAGAAATAATATCAGAGCTCCTGAATGGTCTTTTCTAGGGAAGTGACATGATGAAACACGTGTGTCTTAGTCTGTTTTGTGTTTCTGTGGCAGGATACATGAGACTGGATAATTTATAAGGAACAGAAATTTGGCTTACAGTTTTGGAGGCTGGGGAGTCCACGATCATGGCACCTGCATCTAGTGAGGGCCTTCTTGCTGTATCATTACATGGTAGAAGGTGGAAGGGCAAAGGAGCAAACCTACTTCTATAAGCCTTTTGTATGATGGATTAATCCATTCATGAGGGCAGAGCCCTCGTGACCTAAACACCTTCATTAGTCACCACCTCGCAACACTGTTGCATTAGGAATTAAGTTTCCAACACATGAATTCCTGGGGATACGTTGAAATGATAGCAATGTGCTTAGGTAAGATAAGAGAAAGAGGCAGAAATCTGCTGGAAATCTTCTGCAGAAATATTCCTGCAGCCCGAAGGAGCTGGGAAAGGAGGCTTGAGAACTGATCAACAGGAATGGAGAGGGCAGATACAAGATATCGTGAAGGAAAAGTAGGATTATGTCTTACATCATTAAATCTGAGTAGCTTGCAGTATGGTGATGCCACTCAGAGTGGGGGAGGGAGAGACTGGATCTTTTGTGGGGGCAGAAGGCAATGAGTGTAGTCTGATGAGATTGGAGTATAATTGAACATTCTTAGCAGAACAGCTAAAACAAAGATAAAAACTGGGTTCGGGTAAGAAAGCTGACTTGGACTTGGAGATGCAAGCATTTCACAAAGGAGCATCTATAGGCAGGTTCAGTAGGCTGCTTTGCAATGGGTAGAATGAATCTATACATTGAAATATAACTTATGCATTTTAGGATCAGTCAAGAAGGAATGGCAACCGAAGTCATGAGAATGGAGTGAGTCTCCTCAGCCAAAGAAAAAAGAGCAAGAAAACCGTCCAGGGGACTAAGAGAAGAGTCAGAGAACTGGAAGAGTGAAATGCAATGAGAGCCAACAAAGGATAGAGTTTCACAGAGAAAGGGAGAGATGAGAGATGTGGGAGGAATGTGGGAAAGAAGGATGAATCAATAGCATCAGATTCAGCCAAGATTCTAGATAATTATGAGTCAAGAATAGATCGTTTGACTTATAAAGCTCCACTTGTGTCTTCCAACAGAGCAGCTATAACAGAGTATCAGAAACGGGACCCAGATGCCAAGAGTTGAAAGTTAAGAATGAGACAGGAAGAGAGAAATGCATATCCTTTAGCATAAAACTTGACAATCAAGTGTAGGTGAAGAATGGGAACTCTGAGGCCCCTGCCATGGTCTGAATGTTTGTGTCCCCAGTCCCACTCCCTTGCCAGCAAATTCATATGTTGAAACTTAATCACCAATGCAAGAGTATTAAGAGATGGGACTTTGAGGAGGTGATTAGGTCATGAGGGTGGAGCCCCTATGAATGGGATTAGTACCCTTATAAAAGAGGCTTGAGGAAGCTTGTTGCCTTTTCCACGATGTAAGGACATAACAAGAATGTGCCACCAATGAGGAACAGGTCTTCACCAGACACCACATCTGCGGACCCTTCGATCTTGGGCTCCTCAGCCTCTAGCACTGCAAGAAATAAATGTTCATTGCTTATACATTACCCAGCTAAGGCATTTTGCTATAGCAGGCTGAATAGACTAGCCCTGAATAGTCTGAATAGACTTACGCCTTACGGACAATGGCATACACAACTGGCTATCCCCTTGAGAGGAGAGAAATTTCCATCTGGGACTCAAGAGATGAGGTGACAATCTAAGCTGGCGGTACCAAGAGGCTAACATGAGATTTGGGCTCTGGAGGAAGACAGCTGATGGCAATAGACAGAATTGTAAAAATTGAACGAGCATTGTTTAGCTGTTTACAAAGTACTTTGAGGGCTCCAACAAATGAGTATAATTACCTCTATGAAATAAAACCAATAGGAGGACAAGCAGTCAACACAATTAGCAAATCACGACAGGAGCCCGTGCTTATCTGGTGCAATCAACTGTTTTATGCACTGCTTCTACCTTGATGAATGTCATGCCCCTGAGTGGCTTGAAAGCCGACACTTGAAACCAACCCATGCAGTTTCACTGAAATTATTTCATTAAGGTTAACAAAGTGGCTTCATCACCTATGACGACTCTGACAAGTTGATTGTGGCCACCAAGGGTACAAGGTCAAGAAAGAGTCTGAGGTTTTCAGGAAAGAGAACTTTTCAGTGAGCAGCTTTTGCCCTGAGCATTATAGGGGGATGTGGTAACCTCGGTGCAGCCTGTCTTTGATCTTCTGCTAAGTGACCATCTCTCTCCATGCAAGATTCCCTAAAACCATGACATTACATTTTTTTTCCCTCCTTACCCTTTCTGCACATTAAATTAAACGGAGGCTAAACCCTACATGATAAATGCAAAACAGCCTAATGATGAGGAGCAGCAAATGAATAGAAAAGAGTCTAGGAGTGAAATTGGGAATAAATAGGGAGTAACGTGGGTGGATGAGAGAGAGATGCAGGAGGGAGAGGAACCAACCGACAGAGGAAGAGGACAGGACGGAAATAGAAAGGGAACAGGAAGATGGGTCTTCATTCCCTTCCCACTATTTTCTTCCCCCCAGGTCTTCTCTTTTTTTCTCTTGTTCAGTTCTCAGACTGGATTTGGCAGTCTGGAATCTATCAGGCACGTAACATACTATGTCCCAGTGATTCAGTGATTCCTAAGAATTTAAGTCTCAGGAGACACCAAAGTCACAAGACACCTGCATTAAGAAGAATTCCCCTAGTCGGAGACGGAAGCCTGCTTGAATCTTCAATGTCTAAAGTGTGTACCAGAGAAGCCAGCGATTTAGCTACGTGTGTGGTTCCTTATGCTCACTTGGGCTTTTTATTCAAAGCCAATCCAGAATCTCCTCTTGAATCTCAGTCTTGGTGTTTGAAAATGTCTGTGCTGCACACATCCAACCAGAGGCACTATGAAATATTTATTTAACCTCCAAGGCTAGGACTTTGCAGCAAATGGGCTGGTTTTGACCATACCGAAAGCTTGCAGCAGTCATCAGTGACCTTTTTAGTTTAATTCAGTGTCACAAAAGCAACTCGGGCCAGGAATGCAACACATTTAAAACCACGGCTTGTCTTGATATCTTAACGTAAATTATTTATGCTCTCTCATGCCGGAGACAATGGAGAAGGAGAATAGAATGAGTCAGCAATTTTCTTCACAGAGTCGTGCAGAGAATAAAAACCATCCCCATGGTAGGGGTGAGAAAGAAAGATACACCCGTGTTCTTTACTACAGTACTTAATGTAAAACCCCAAACTGACCTACCCACTGCCGGTATTTCTTTTTAAAATGACCAGACCACAGTCCAGGAATAGGTGTCCTAATTAGACGGGAGTTTATGTGAGGCAGCTTAACTCTTCCGTTGCTGCAAAAAAAAGGAATGATGTTCTGAGTGACAGGAGACGGCCCCCATGTGTGGCTTCTTCCTCGGTGGCGCCATCTGCAGTTCATGTGTGACATCACCTCTCTCATTGCCTTTCATCCATGAGGTCACATAGTAGGTTAAAAAATGCAGTGAGACTAAAAATGTCCAAGAGGCAACAGGAGAAATGACGTGTTTATTATGGATGAATGGGGTCTGGCTTATTTGCACATGAAAATCTTGTCTAGAGCTATAATATTAACAATAATAGTAATCGTTTTCTGAAATCCTGACGCTGAATTCATCTAGGGTCCTCTCAGGGGTTGGCCAGTATGCTCTGAGAAATGTCCTCTAGCTAAAGTCACAGCAAGACAGAGAGTCGACCTTAGCCTAATAAGAGTCTGGGGACATGTGTCCCTTTCAGGAAAAAGGACAAGTGAAGCCCTCCTTATGCTGTTTAAGCCAACACAAAGCCACTGTGAGGGCATCTATTGTTCATCTGATGACATTTGCTCATGAGTTCTGTCCCTTACTATTCAACCAACATCCTCCCTAGGCCTCCTGGAGAGATACTTATGTGAGGATGCAGAGAAGCTTGAGGAGATATGACCCTTATCCTGTGGAAGCCTACAGCCCAATGAGACAGACACTTATAGAGGGAATTATAAAACACTGCAGCAAATGGCCATAGTACACTCAAGGGACCAGTGAGGGTTCTTCAGTGGGGAGGACACCTGAGACAAATCTGGACTTTAGTGTAATTTATTGTTTTCTTCTGAGTTCTCAAAATGATATGTTCATCATCAAAAACTAGGAAAGTACGCCAGGCGCAGTGGCTCATGCCTGTAATCCCAGCACTTTGGGAGGTGGAGGCGAGAGGATTGCCTGAGCCCAGGGGTTCAAGACCAGCCTGGGAAACATTGCAATACCTCATCTCTACAATAAAGCAAAAAATTAGCCGGGCGTGGTGGCGCATGCCTGTAGTTCCAGCTACTTGGAAGGCTGAGATGGAAGGATCGCCTAAGCCCAGGAGGTCATGGTTGTGGTAGCCATAAGGGAGCCACTGCACTCCAGCCTGGGTGACAGAGAAAGGCTCTAACTCAAACAAAACAAAAACAAAAAACAAAAAAATCCACAAACTTGGAAAATATAAAATAGCATCATAAAGGTTAAAATCCACTTCCACTAGAAACAACACTGTATTTGGTGTAAATTTTTGTATTCTCATATGTGTTTTATATGCTCCTTGGTAGCTTAAGTCTTAAGGCCAGAGTCTGGCGAAGCAGATGGCATCCCGCACCAGGAGCTGGGAGATGAGGACATTTGGGACAATCCCCTGTGTCGCTTTAGGCCGATCATTTAACCAATTTGGCCTCTGTTCTCTCATCTCCATTATTCAGTTGGTTGGACGACCTCTCTAAGGTGCCTGCCAGCTCTCCGAGTTAAAAGGCTTTATCTAAGGAGATCTTCACATTGGTCCAAAGGATCAAGGTTGGTCTGTTTAAAAGTCACACTGTCCAGATAAAAAGGAACCTATCATTCAATGTCAGCATCGAATCATACGTGACCTTCTCAAAATGCACAGGTGTGACGGATGAAAAGATGCTCCGAACAGTGTTTTATTTCACAGCTTCCCTTAGACCTAATCTCTGTCAATAGCAACCTGGGGAAAGTGCTGCTTAATACAGAAATGAACCGCTTTGCTGTATGGGTGAGTTCACTTCTAAGGCAGGGCTCCTCCGAGCTGCATTCTGAACAAAAGCCGCTGTTGCAGTATCCCCCGCCCCCGACAGTCTCTGCCCAGCTACAGTGTTTTGCTGCATGCCATTAGCATTCAGTATCAAATCTCCCGCAGACTGGGTCTGGCACTCTGCAGTGGCCACTTTGAAATTTCAATTTGCTAAGAGGAATTGACTTTGGCTTGAAGAAAGTGATGGATCACAGGCGCTTTTAGCTAATTGCACGTGTCACCCAATGTCTCGTTCTTAGCAGACAATAAGTAGTGAAAGCAAGGGTGAGTGTTCATGGACATTTTCCTGTTTGTCCTTAACTTCAAACGCTATGGCCATAAAAGGCTACACATTCATAAGGTGTGGGATTGCAGTTCCCGGCTGACATCCGGCCTTTTGCTTTGGGCTCCTATGGGCTTAAGCTTTATGATCAATAACCAGCCCCCTCTGCTGCTTTTCTTTTTAGTATGTATAAGGCAGAATTGATGAAAAAGTCTTTGATGTTGGCAAGTCTGGATCTAAGCAGCATGAAGATAACTGAATCTAGGTTATTTGGTTAGTACCAGTGAATCAGCCTAAACAATGCAGTTCATAGACCCCAGGTTTCTTGGGAATCTGAACGTTCCAATATGGCCGCCCACGGTTGATTCATCTGCACAAAAGCTCTTCAGAGGATTTACCAGTTACAAATGCAGATGACTCCTCTCCGTGCTCAGCTGAGCCTGGAAACTCTGTCAGGGGATTCTAATAGCCAGCAAATATGCTATTTTTGACTATTAATTCCACCATAGAATGTGTTGTGTGTGTTGTTTTGCCTTCTATCTAATGGGATTTGCTGTCTTTACAAACATCGCTTTTAAGGAGGACAGCTCTCTCTCAAAGTAAGCAGCTGCTGTTCTAATTTATTATACTGCTATTAATTTGATTATCTCACTAACAATTTTTTAAAAGGTACCCAGATGCTTTTTAGAGCCTTTTGAATATGTATAGTTTAAAGGTTAATTACATTAATCCAGGCCAATCCGTCACCTCTCTGCATTTGATTAAGGGTATGTGGGCCTAACGGGGGTGGGTTATTAGATTATTTCTTTGTAAAGGAGAAAGGGAAGGAGACAGAGACTGATGGATTTGTAGGGCTTTCTAGAAAAGACGTGTAATGGCCTAAAAGCATTTAGAAGTCATGCAGTTAGGAAGCCTTTTGTAAAAGCCCATCAGGTTGTCTTCTTACCCAGGCATTCAAAAACCTTTTTGTTCTGAACATAGTAAATTGCAACCCCTGATAGGACGAACCAGTGCCCGTCTTGCACTGGCCAGTTCCATTTGAATCACCGGTTACCTCCGGTGCCCAGCGCCTCTGGCCCAGAAATAAGTGTCTTCACTGTGGAGTAAAGACATATTTTTTTCTTTCTTATTTCTAATCATCCTACATGAAAGTAATGAAACATCTCCAGTGATGGGCTACCATCCTCAGGCGATCAATATCTCCGAGCAGAATTAGGCTAATGGACTTGAACAAATCCATTACCTCCATTATTCTAAAGCACAGCATTCCCCAGCTCGCTTGCAAAATTCTTCTCCCGGAAACTTTGTCTACAGGCAGACTCACATGCTGTCTCGGGTTGAGTCATGGGCTTCCTCCATGGCCCTGAAGACATTCCACAAGGAAGACATCCAAGGACTTCCACCAGGCCTGATGTCCATCTTGCTGTTCTGGGTAGTGTCTTGAATGACTGCTTCTGGAAGGCCATATGAAAGTTAGGTGAACACCCAAACCCATTCAAAAGGTGTTCATGATAGAATCAACAAGAGTCAGCCGCAGACATTTCTAGCACTTTTTCGGATAAGGAGGTAATTCTGCATTGCCTAGAAGCCTTGAGCGTAAAGGGCTTGGGAAGTATGTCCTAGCAATGTGGTCCTTTATGGGAATAGAAAGTGTCGATAAGCCTAAGAAAGAGAGGTCGGGTAAGGCATGGGGCTAGGGCAGAGGTAAGGAGCCAGAAAGTTTAAGGTCCCAATAGCTGGGCTTTTGGATCAACCAGTAAATCAACAACCGGTGGCAGAATCTACATTATTTATTTTTTTTAGTAGACTTTATTTTTTAGAACCATTTTAAGTTTACAGCAAAATTAAATGGAAAGCACAGACAGTTCCCATATGTTCCTTCCTCTCCCACCCTACAGCCTTCCCAGCTGTCAACAGCACCCCACCAGAGTAATACATTCGTTATCACTGACGCTACATTGACACTTCATTATTGCCCAGAGTTCATAGTTCACATTAGGGTTCACCCTTGGAGGTATATATTCTATGGGTTTTGACAAATGTTAATATCACGTATCTACCTTTGTCGTTTCATACTGAGGCATTTCACGGGCCTCAAAGTCCTCTGTGTTCTGCCTGTTCCTTTCTCCCTTCCCACTGACCCCTGGCAACCACTGATCTTTTTCCATTCTCCATAGTTTTGCCTTTCCCATAATTTCCTATAGTTGGACTCATACAGCACGTGGCCTTTTTAGACTGGTTTCTTTCACTTAGTAATTATGCACTTAAGATTTCTCCAGGCCGGGCTCGGTGACTCAGCCTGTAATCCCAGCACTTTGGGAGGCCAAGGTGAGTGTTTTGCCTGAGCCCGCAGGTTCGCGAACCGCCCGGACAACTTGGCGAGACCTCGTCTCTACAAAAAATCAAAAATTAGCCGGGTGTGGTAGCGCATGCCTGTAGTTCTGGCTCCTTGGAAGACTGAGATGGAAGGATCGCCAGAGCCCAGCAGATCGAGGCTGCGGTGACCAGTAGTGTGCCACTGCACTCCAGTCTGGGCGACAGAGTAGGACTGCAACTCAAAAAAAAAAAAAGATTTCTCCATGCCTTTTCATGGCTTCATAGCACATTTTTTTTTATAGTGCCGAATAATACTCCATTGTCTGAATGTGCCACCATTTATCTGTTACCTATTGAAGGGCATCTTAGTTGCTTCCAAGTTTTGGCCGTTATGAAGAAAGCTGTAGTAGACAACCGTGTGCAAGCCTTTGTGTGGGCAGCTTTCAACTCCTTTGGGAACCTGCATTGTTTGACCCCCAGTTGAGTTCTCCTTTCACAACCACTTGGATTTCCTCCTATGTCACATCCCTGTGGAATCCTATAACTTAAAACTCTTCTCCCTTCTGGGTCTGTGACATCCAAGAATCAATAGATGTCAAAAGTTAAAAGAGCCGGTCTCGGTGACTCAGCCTGTAATCCCGCGCCTTTGGGAGGCTGAGGTGAGTGGATTGCCTGAGCCCGCGGGTTCGAGACCCACCTGGGCAGCGAGACCTCATCTCTACAATAAATCAAAAAATCAGCCGGGCGTGGTAGCGCATGCCTGTAGTTCCGGCTACTCGGAAGGCTGAGGCGGAAGGATCGCCGGAGCCCAGCAGGTCGAGGCTGCGGTGGCCGGGAGCGGCCACTGTACTCCAGCCTGGGCGACAGAGTGAGACTCCAACTCAAAAAAATTAAAATTAAAATTAAAAAATTAAAAAATAAAAAGTTAAAAGAAAAGAAAACTTTCGATCATCCAGGCTAGATCCTCTATTTTACAAAAGTGAAAACCAGCCCAGAGAGGTTAAAAGTTTGCTCAAGGGGACATGGCCGGAAGCTGGGCCTCTGACCCCAGTGCCAGCACTCACTCCCCACACACTGGGCTGCGTCCTGCTCTCTGTGAAAGAGGTTTGCAGTCTTCTTACCTGGGGGTTTTCAAATGGACTAAAGTTACCCACATGGGATGGTGGAAGTGTGATCCATGAAGCTAGGAAAACAGGCCAGGTTGAGAGGATCTCGCTTCATAGAGGCAATTTTTGTGGTCACCTTTTCCCCAAAGGTCACTGTACCACCTCATTTTATCCATATGGAATAGAAAGGGCAACGACTTTGGTCCCCATTTTATGAATGCAGAATCCAAAAGTCTGGCCGGGCACGGTGGCTCAGCCTGTAATCCCAGCACTTTGGGGGGCCGAGGCGAGAGGATTGCCTGAGCACTCGGGTTCGAGACCAGCCCAGGCAACTTGGCGAGACTTTATCTCTACAATAAATCACAAATGAGCCGGGCGTGGTAGTGTGGGCCTGCAGTTCCAGCTACTTGGAAGGCTGCGGGGGAAGGATCGCCTAAGTCCAGCAGGTGGAGGCTGCAGTGGCTGGGAGCGTGATCCTGCACTTTGGCCTGGGTGACAAGAGTGAGACTCCAACTCAAAAAAAAAAGAATCCAAAAGTCACACAACAGATCCAGGATCAGTCTTCTGCCTCCTAGTGCTGTGAGGGGAACAACACCTGCTCCTTCCTAGGGGGGAAAAGGAGACCCTGCTTCTCATCCTTCTGTAAGTTCAAGTGTGTTCTACATTCCCTGGAGGTGGGCATTTTCCACGGAGGGATCACAGTTCCGCAAAGCCTCCGCCTTCCCCAACTTGCGTGGTTAACCGGAGAAATGTTGTGTGTGTTGGTACCCAAGAACCTAGCCCTTGTGTTGAAATTATTCGTGTATGGGTTTTCCCTTAATTAGACTATAAGATCCAAAACCAAAAAACAGACTCTCGATAAGTATTTGCTAAATGGCATATATGTATAACCTAAAGACTGCTCTTTTTTTAAAGTGCTGACTGCTAGAGAATTGGAATAAAATCGTGACTCTTTCGCAACCCTGTATTCGCCCGCTTTGGCTTTTTTGCATGGATCATTACCACTAGCTCATCTGGAATGTTTAACCTGTTTTAATAAACGGTTTGACGGCAGTTGGTTCTGAGGCTTTTCATCATAGGAAACAGTTTTATAGATCCTGTGATAAACAGGGGGGCTGGGAATCACTGAACGCACCAGTAATTTTCCTGAAGAAAAGATTTAATGTGGACAGTAAAAATAATACTATTATGCCGATCGTCTCTGTGCTGTCAAGTTGAGGAAATGAAAAATTATTGGAGATTGTGATGCTATTGAAATGCTACTCCTGGCTGCCTCCAATCATAGAATCTTAATGAGGGTGGATGGAAAGTGCTAGATGCGGGGAGGGCACCATCTGTGAGGGAAAAGGGATAAGAGAAGAGAGAAAAGAAAGGGTGATAGAGTGACATGGATTCCTTGAATGAGTCAGCTATTTGCTGGAACATTCTCATTGATGCATTGCAATAAAATCCTGTGTCTCCAATACCCCTGAGTTTCAGTACAGAAGCACTGTTAGGTATTGTGTGTGTGTGTGTGTGTGTGTGTGTGTGTGTGTGTGTGTGTGTGTGTGTGTATGCTCACACACACGCATGCTCTTATAAGTGTGTGCACATGTGTTCAGAAGTATCGAGAGAATCATAATAGCAGATCAATGAGCTTTTACGTATGAAAAGTTCAGTCCTCAGAAATGACACATTTCTTCCAAAAGAACATTCTCTTTATGGTTGATAGGTAGTCAATTTCTGTCAGCTAATGCGTGCGTCCCCCCGGGGTCTGAGAACATAAAGAGATTCTGTCTGAGGAAGGACATAACAATCGCTCTTTCGTGACTACATGCAGAGGGAAGATAGAAATAGGATTTCAGCATAGGGAAAACCGGTCAAGAGAAGAGCACAAACCATAGAGCATCGAATTCGCCAGAAGACTGTGTTAGTCCACACTCAGCCATTAGCAGGTCATAAAATCCTGGGCAAGTCGTGTCACCTCTGTGGGACTCAGTTTTCTTATCTAAAAGATAAAGGTTAGACCACATGATCTTCAGTATCACTTCTAGATCCTTTATCTTCCAGCTGCAATGCAGGAGGGAGGTGTTGGGGGAAGGGATTGTGTAAGGTGATGACTTTTTTTTTTAGTTGGAGTCTTACTTAGTCACCCAAGTTAGAGTGCCATGGCACACTCACCATCACCCCAGAGTCGACCTGCTGGGCTCCGGCGATCCTTCAGCCTCAGCCTTCCAAGTAGCCAGAATTACAGGTGTGCGCTACCATGCCCGGCTAATTTTTGATTTATTGTAGAGACAAAGTCTCTCCAAGTTGCCTGGGCTGGTCTCGAACCCGCAAGCTCAGGCAATCCTCTCGCCTCGACCTCCCAAGTGTTGGAATTACAGGCTGAGTCATCGAGCCCGGCCGACGATGACTTTTTAAAACATAATGAGGCCAGGCGCAGTGGCTGACACCTGTATTCCCAGCCCTTTGGGAGGCTGAGGAGGGAGGATTGCTTAAGGCCAGGAGTTCAAGACCATCCTGGCCAACACAACGAGCATTTGCAAAATTAAATTAAATTAAATAATAAATAAAATACAGTGATCACACTAATTGGTCTTGTGTATGCACCCTTGATAACTTCCAGCTTCCTCAAGGACAATCAAACCCTGATCCTCCAAGATAGCAAATACAGAATTTTATGTAGAGCAGGTTGTGACCCTAGACCTCAGAGCCCCTCCCCCCTCTGTCACCTGAGATTTGCTTGTCCTTGGGGGGGTATCTCTCTAGTTGCCAATCCCGGAAAAGGGGTGCAAATCTCTTACATTCCACCTAAATAGAACACACTTCCGAGAGACTCAATAAATATTTCTTTGTTCAATTAGTTACATTTGGGGGGTGAAGCAGATGATCTGTATATGAACGCCAGCATCTCTGACATTCAGGTTTTTATCAACCTCAGGCAACACTGTAAATTAGCACCTCAGTGCTCAGATTCGATCGACCACATTCATCAGCCTCATTTGACACAAAATCCTATATTCTGAAGAGACAACACTTCAGTTGCTCTGCCAGTGTCAATCTTTCTATTTTGAGTGTTTTGAGCCTAAAATAAGAATTTATTTAAATCTCAGCACATTTAAATGCTGAAGAAACGGAATTTGAAGGTCATTCCTACTTTATAGCACAGAGTAAAAAAAGGCAGACCCTATTATTGGTCCACAGTTTCGGGGCTTGAAGTGGTAAATCAGTATCTATGTTTAGATTTTTTTTAATAATTTTTAAATTATTCCTGTTCAATAGTCAATCCATGATAACAATTCCTGAAGTTTTATCTCATTTTTCTTCCCATAGCTTCTCATTCCCTCCCATGGAATCTTTTTATTAGAAATATTCTTCCACAGTAGCGTATCCGTACACCTTAAATTTCATTAAGATGCTTAAACTTCCATTCTGATAATACTAGTATTCAAACGCATTTTAGATTTACTCATCTGCTCTCTTTTTTTTGCTTTAAACATTCAATTCCAGTGAATCACCTAAACAGAGTTTCTAATTCTTTCTCAAATGTTTACCTTTTTGTCATCTTCTCTGGAGCACTCCAAACCAAAAGGTCTTTTTTTTCCCCCCACACAACTCTGCAAGTCATGTGTATTTGATTTAAAAAGACTTTTTAAAGCCAGGCACGGTGGCTCACTCCTGTAATACCAACACTTTAGGAGGCTGAGGTGGGAGGATCACTTGAGGCCAGGAGTTCAAGGCTGCAGTGAGCTACAATCGCACCACTGCACTCCAGCCTGGGCAACAGAGCAAAATCCTGTCTCCAAAAAAATTAGTTAAATAAAATAAATTAATAAAAATACTCTGAAACCCCACTTTCTTTTCGAGATTTAGTGAAAATCTTTGCCTTTTTCAGTCCAATCTGGATGTCAAGTTCCCGTTGTGCTCCCCTGATGCTCAAAATGATTTACTTTTTTTTTCATGAGTCTCCTCCCCTTAGAGTACCCCCCTTTTCTCAGCCCCCCTGCAACAGAGTCCTCTAAATATTAAAAAGTATAAAAGGTTGTGTAAAATAGAAAACACTGGGTCAGAAATTTAAGGGCCTAACCTCCAGTTTCCCATCTGCGTTTGCAAGCTGTGAGAACTTTCGCAAGGGACACAACCTCCCTGAGCCTGAATGTCTTTTTCTGTAAAAGAGGAATAAAGATTCACCTTTGCAGGTTGTTGCCCTTTGAGCAGATTCCTCTGTGCAAGCACCCAATAAAGGTCTGGGATCATAGTAAAGGTTCAGAAAGTGGATTGGCATTGACCATAAGCACAGTCGTATTTAGGGCTTGCTTGTCTCGGGTCTACAACCTGACAATCATTTTCTGACAGACTGGGTCTCTCTTCCCCTTTAATCACTTCTGTACTCCGGTGCCAGATTAATCATCTAAAAGCATCATTGTTCTTACATCACCCTTGGCTTAAGGACATATCTAAGGAAAGTGCAATAATCCCCATCCTGCCCTTCAGGGTCCTCTGTGACCTTGTGATGACACAGAATCGTGCCGTGAACCCAGCCAGTCTTCTCATCACCCTGTTCGTTCCCAGCATCTTGCTCTGCACCCTCACCTGTTGCTTCAAATCCTTCCTCTCAAGATTTTCCCACCCTTTCATCTCATTTATCAACCTCTGCGGCTAATTTTATCCAAACACTGTCTCTTTAATCTCTTACCCTCAAGAAACTCCACACACACACATAACACACACGTTTCCTGCAGCGCGTATGGGTGTCCTTGGTACACGTATTGAATAGTGCATGTTTTGTACACATGTATATGTTCAAGTTATTTATAGAAGCTTAATACAGCCAGGCGTGGTGGCTCATGCCTATAATCCCTGCCCTTTGGGAGGCCAGGACATGAGGATTGCTTGAGCCCAGAAGTTTGAGACCAGCTTGGGCAACATAGTGAGACCTCATCTCTACAAAACTATTAAAAAATTAAACAATTGTTTTAGGCTGGGTGCTGTGATTCACGCCTGTAATCTCAGCACTTTGGGACGTAGAGGCCAGAGGATGGCCTGAGCCCAGAGGTTCAAGACCAGCCTGGGCAACTTGGTGAGACCTCCTTTCTACAATAAATCAAAAAATTAGCCGGGCATGGTAGCATGCACCTGTAGCTCCGGCTGCTTGGAAGGCTGGAGCAGAAGGATCTCCTGAGCCCAGTAGGTCGAGGCCGGGGTGGCTGTGAGCATGCCACTGCACTCCATCCTAGGTGAAAGAGTGAGACTCCAACTCAAAAAAAAAAAAAAAATTAGCTGGGCATGGTGGCGTGCATCTGTAGTTTCCAGCTACTTGGAAGGGTGAAGCGGAAAGATCACTTGAACCCAGCAAGTCGGGGCTGCAGTAGCCCATGAGCATACCTTTGCACTCCATCTCAGGCGACAGAGTGAGACTCCAACTCAGAAAAAAAAACTCTTTAATTTAAAAAAAACCATAAAACAGCATAAAACAGCTCTTCCTTCATCTCATATATGAAAATAGCATCCTTTCTAACAAAGTTATGAGCTACCTGAAGGCAAGAGCTAAGCTGCTTTCTAGTGCAGGTCCATTAATACACATTTCTAAAAGACATACACTCCTCTGAGTTCCAGCCTGTCTCTAAAAAAATAAACAAAACAAAAAATGTTTTCAATAGAATATATATGCTTTCTCTCAGTTACCATGCTTATGGAGAACTGAACTTCTTTTACACAACACTCACAACACCCATTTTGTGCCTCTGTGACATGCAATCATCCTCTGAGAGTCCATAGCCTGACAGAAGCAGATGATTCTATAACAGAGGGATACGAATACTAAATGCATCCTAGTAGAGACAAAAGCCACCTCTGGTACTCACATTTATTGAGTGCCTACTGCTTGAGCGTGGGTCATTTCATTTCATCCTCTCCGAACACCTAGGGACTGCCGAGCTGAGTGTGGGCCTCATGTTGTGCAGTAGAGGAAACTGTCCAAGATCATGAGGCTAGTAAGAGGTTGCGGTGGAATTGAACTCCGGGCCTATCTGCACGTAAAAGGTGTTACCGCTGTGCAGAATGTTCTAGTCATACCCAGGCCCCTTTTTGTCTCTTTGGTGTGGGTACCTGCTGTCACTGCTGGATGTGTCTTCCCCCTCCTGGGTGGGTCTTTGTCTTTCTCTCCCAAGGCCTATCTTCCCCTTACAGTAGGGTCTGTTTTCTCTCCTCCAGCCCCCATCAGGGCCAGCTTTCTGCATTTGCTCCTTGCTCCTGGCCAGCCAGCGTTGCCTCTGCTCTCGGCTGATGCTCCTGACGCAGCCAACTGCAGCAGTGTCTACACCCTTTCTCAACCCCACACCCTTCAAAAAATGCTCTTCTAGATTCCCAACAACTGCCTCCTTCCCTCAGCCAAGTTTATTCTCCAGGTCAGGGATGTTTGAACCCGTCGCTGCCCATCCTTAATGCCTCAGGGCTGAGATTGCTGGGGGAACATCCCAGCGCTGCTGCTCCTGACTCCTGCCCACTCCTGGGAAGAAGATTCTGGTGAACAACTGCTTCCAGCCTCTTTAGAGCCCTGGCTTAGAGTAAGGGAGGATGAGCACTGAATTCTTCTCACGTGCCTCGAAACTGCTAGAATCTCTGTGTGTGTTGTTTCATTTCATCCTCACAATAATTCTGCCAGAGGCGTATAATTAGCTTCATGTTTGACCAGGCACGGTGGCTCACACCTGTAATCCCAACAATTTGGGAGGCCAAGGCTGGAGGATTGCTTGAACCCAAGAGTTCGAGACCAATCTGGGTAACACAGCAAGACCTCGTCTCTACAAAAAATAAAAATAAAAAACTTAGCTGGGTGTGGTGGTGCATGCCTGAAGTCCCAGCTATGGGTGAGGCTGAGGCAGAAGGATCGCTGAGCCCAGGAGGTCAAGGATGCAGTGAGCCATGACTGTGCCACTGTACTCCAGCCAGGATGACAGCGTGCCGCCTGATTCTAATAATAGTAATGATAATAAACCCTATTTTTGCCTGTGAGGAACCTGGACTTGGAAGAATTAGAGAACTGGCTAAGATCACACAGAGGGCAGGAGTCAGAAGCCCAGCACGCCTGCCCTGTCTCATGGAGTCTCCTTATTGAGGCACACCAGGGTTACAGGAGCCTGACCAGCAAAACGGTGCACGAGGAAAGTGAAAGTTGAACCCAGCATCCTCACCTCTCTCTAGAATGAGACCCCCTCTGGTCTATCTTCTATCAGGTCACAAAACAAAGGCTCCCCCTGAACCAGGCACCACACAAAACACTTCACACGCATCTCATTAGTTCTTCACCAGGGCTGTGAGTGTGTGAGTTCTTAGTAACCCCACTTTATGGATGAGCTAGCCAAGGCCTACAGGGACTTCAGACTTCTTTAAGCCACACAGAGAACACACGTAGAGCCATGCTCTCATTCCTAGTAACTGCATTTGAAAGAAAAGAAAAAAAAAAGTCTGCATTGGAGATTGGAGATTCAGAAGAGAGAGGTTGGAAGGGGCGGAGCGACGAAAAATCACCTATTAGGTATAAGGTGCACAGGTGAGGGTGGTGAGTATACTTAAATCCCAGACTTCTTTGCCACTGTACAATGCAGCCATGTAACCCAAACAATTTGTACCCCTTAAAACCACTGAATGTTTTTAAATAAAAGGATGATACTCTGTTACAAAAAAAAGATTAGATGTGGCTCACACCTGTAATTCCAGCACTTTGGGAGGCCTAGGTGCTTGAGACAAGGAGTCGGAGACCAGTCTAAGCAACATAGTGCAGGCACTCAAGGATGAGGGTCCCCGAGCTGATCGCTAATCTTTCTGCTTCTTGGCACCCCAGGGGAATTAACAGTCAACGTAGCTGTTCCAGGAATGCTTTTAACCTTTTCTTTTCTCTCCTAAATTCAACTTTTCTCTCTCTTCTTCTCGATTTTGAAGACTTCCTTACCAAGTCTTGGGTTGGGACAGACAGAAAAATCTCCATTCACTCTCATGAAGTGGGGAGGAAACGTGGGAGTATTTATTTTTGCTGTCAGAGAAAAATGAAGTCTGGGGAAGGCTGCACTTGCATTGCTAACGTTCTGTGCAGTGGGATACTTGGTGTTCGCTAAGTACTCAAAGACAGTGTACGAATGAATGATGCATGAATGAATGAATGAGATAAAATTGGAATAGAAAAAAATCAGTACTCTCATGGCAAACAGACCCGACTTGGATGGGAACATCTGAGAATAGCATGAGGATTCGCTTGCATACATTATCTGCCTCTGTCTGGAACATCTTCCCTTAAACATGCCTGGAGAAAGGCCTTCTGTCCCTCAGTAACCATCTCAAATGCTACCTTAACAAAGAAAATCTCTTGGCCAGGCTCGGTGGCTCAGCCTGTCATCCCAGCACTTGAGGAGGCCAAGGACAGTGGATTGCCTGAGCCTGCAGGTTCCAGACCAGTCCAGGCAACTTGGCAAGATCTCGTCTCTCCAATAAATCAAAAATTAGCCGGGCATGGTAGCATGCACCTATAGTTCCAGCTCCTTGGAAGGCTGAGGCGGGAGGATTGCCCAAGCCCAGCATGTCGACGCTGGAGTGGCCGTGAGCATGACACTGCGCTCCAGCCTGGGCCACGGAGTGAGACTCCAACTCAAAAAAAGAAAACCTCCTGGACCAGGCATGGTGGCTCATACCTGTAATCCCAGGACACCTGTAATCCACTCCCTCCAAGGTAGGAGGATATCTTGAGCCCAGGAGTTCGAGACCAATCTGGGCAATGTCGCCAGACCCCATCTCAAAAAAAAAACAAAACTCAAAAAATCTGTCAGTTGGACATAATTTCTTCCCTCCTTGGTACCTCACAGTACTTGAATTTCTCCTGGCATTTACTCTCCACCTCAAGGTCTAGTTATTTGTATAGAGACAGAATCGCATAGTAGTTAAGTAGAATCCAGTCTGGTGCCAGGTCACCTGAGTCTGAATCCCAATTTGGCCTTCACTGGTTGTCGTGACCTTGAGCAAGTCGCTTAACCTCTCTGTGCTTCGTCTACCTCATGTGCAAAATGGGACTAACCCTAATACCTATTTTATGAGCTGATTGAGAGGATTTAATGAGTAAATAGAGGAGTTATTTCATCCTTAAAACAGGTCTGGTGCTACATAAATGTGAGCTATCATTGTGGCTCTGTCAGGCTGGAAGTCAAGAGCTGCTTCTTACTTGGTTTAATGTCTCCTTCAGGTCCGACCACAGGGCTCTGGACAGAGGTTAGTTGACTGCCCTAATTGTATTTGGGCTTTGAGCCTGGAACCTGAGTCACCTAGGATCTCCGCCCCTGTCCCGGGAACTGAGCTCACTGCGCCTCCAGACCACCCCCCCATCATCAAGCCCATCCAAAGCCCCACCTCCAGCCCACCACCTGCGCCCCGACCTCTCCCTGCACCAGCTTCTCTGCTGTTCCCCAGGAGGCCGGGCCCTCTTTACACGCTTCACCCCCGCCCCCCCAGCACGCTCTTCCCTCTGCCTGGAATGCCTTTCTCTCCATCCTGCTCAGACAATGCATGCACACACCAAGTGTGACACCCCTTGGCTCCTGGCTCCTTGGAGGGATTCCTCATCTGCAAACAAGCCGCACCCGCTGAATTCCATGGCATAAACACACCATCGTTTATGTCACGATGTAGGCACAGAAAGATGGCTTCCAGGCTTTCATGTCCCTTACCCCCAAGAATAGCCCCTTAAGACTCCATCGTTTTGCCATGGACTGGTCCCTCTGAGCTCAGGCAGATGGTAAGACGGGCACTGGGCGCCCCAGGTCGGGGAGGAGTCCTGAGCAGATGTCTAGAACCGCCCAGGCCTCTGTCAAGAGGGGGCAGGATACCCAAGGATGCCAGGATCTTAGTCCCCTCTTCACGGGTGACCCTGTAGTGGCGAATACAGGGGCACCCTTTACAGATGTTTCCAGAAAGGTTAAACGTAGCAGGTCGAAATCTGGAAAGCGTTTTTCCCCCTTGGAATAAGAGTTTTCAGCAGTTAGGCCAGATCTAAAAACTCCAAGAAGAGCTGCCAACCTGCAAAAAGACCACCCTTCTGCCCTACACAGATTGCAGCCCTGGGGGCTGGGCTAGTCCTAAGGTCTGAGGGTGTCCCTGCTGAAAGCTTGCCCTTCCTCCGATGGCATCAGAGTCTTCCCAGAAGCCGCCAAAGATGGAGCTTGGCTGGGAGGAATTCGGCGCTGTGACTTTAACAGGGCGGCCACGGTTGCTGCAGTCTCTGCTGCAGTGAGTTCGGTGCACCATCCCAAGTTGGGCGGAGCCATCCCAGCGCCTTGGCTGACCCCAGCGCCCCGAGGGACCACCCCTCCCCACCCCCCCCCCCACCCCCGCATCAAGCAACCAGCAGGGCCACCCGAGAGCCGCTTGGCTTTGGAGACGCCCTGAGCTCCGGGGATCTGCAGATTGACACCCCGGGGGAGGAACCGGCACAAATTCTGCTTTCCTTAAGACTCTGGACGGACGTTCAATAATTCATTCGAGACCAAGTGTTTCATGGGCAACGAGTGATTTCTAAAGCCTAGGTCAGAGATGCTTTGAGAGGCACACAACCTTGAGCTTTCACAGAATTTTCCAGCTTGAGCCCTGAGTGCAGATAGGTTGCTTTTTCAGTTCTTTTTTTTTTTTTCTCAAAATTTGGGAGAATTTTCTGCTCTGGTTTTGCTGTTTTGCAAGGGTTTGCAAAACCTTGTTGTATCAAAAAAAAAAAAAACTCTACTCATTTAAGAAATGTGACTTTTATCGAGATCACAGACATAGGAGCCTTTTGGAAACAGAGTTGTGTTCATGGTCACGGCCACGTTAAGTGACAGTCCTAGCTCAACTTGTGTGTGGCTGAAGGACTTTCCCGTATCCTCCCTTGGTTTGTCTTCCTCGTGTGCTTTATATAAGATTTTCCCCTTTTTCATGAGCCCGCTGTTACATAAAAATATATAGAACCCAGCACCAATTAAGTGCGTTTCCTCTCCTCTTTAAACTTCCCACCTTCCAGATGTTACTAACAAAGATGACAAACCACATTAGGCAGTTTAAAATAGCTGGGCTCCAAGATAGCCCCTTGGAAGCTGCTATTGTCACTTTACTGCATCTTATACCCTGAAAGAGATGTCCAAAACAGGAAACAAAGACATTAATATGCCCCATTTCTGTTGGATCATCATTTAGCTTGTTGAGCTAAATCATCCTAAAAGAGCTGAATGTTCCAGGTCATTCCGAGAAGCTTAACATAATATTTCCCTCCCACTTATTCCTTGATGAGGGAAGCAAAGCTTTAGACAGAAAGACAGAAGGGGAGAGTCCCACCAACGTTTGCTTTCTGGGAGCATTTGTCACCAGAGAGTTCATTCTCTAAGGAGTTAGTTACAGAGGCCTTAGAATAAGAACCAAAAGAGTGAGGGGACTTAATACGTTTGCACCTCTGTTTGATAGTGCACGAATGTTGCTCATGCTTCTTTTCCAAATTAGATTTTTCTCTCTTTGGCGTCTCCTGCCACCCAATGGTCAAATTGCATCGCTGCAAAGCACATAGCATGGGTTTTGCAAGGTCTTGCTCAAATTTTAACAGACTTTTTTCTTGGACCAAAACTGTTCAAAGGAATATTAACATCTTCCTCCACCGAGTCCATATGCCCAGGTGGTATAAGAGTATGTTTGGGCCGGACTCGGTGAATCAGCCTATAATCCCAGCACTTTGGGAGGCCGAGGAGAGTGGATTGCCTGGGCCCGTGGGTTCAAGACTAGCCTGGGCAATTTGGCGCGGCCTCATCTCTACAATAAATTTTTTTTTTAAATTAGCCAAATGTAGTAGTGCGCACCTGTAGTTCCAGCTACTTGGAAGGCTGAGGCAGAAGGATCGTTGGAGCCCAGCAGGTCAAAGCTGGGGTGGGGTGGGGTGACATGAGGGTGCCACTGTACTCCAGCCTGGAAGATGGAGTGAAACTCCAACTCAAAAAAAAAAGAAAGAAAGATATGCTTGAGGGAGTTTTTCTGTCTATTTAGAAAAGGATTATTGACTCTTTTTGTCATCAGGAAAACTAGATTTGTTTTTTGTGTTTGCCGTTAACCAGATGTTGAGACGTTTAACCATTTTGGGTTAACACATACAATGTAGAGGTTGAACAAATCAAGATAATGCCTTATACCCTTCTAAACTGTGTTGAAAAGAAAATATCGATGATCTCATGTAGGCTGCATTTATTACTTTACCGCACATTACATGTTGAGATACATATCCAAGAAAGAAAACAAAGATAGTCATATCTGTCTTGGTGGGTACAATGATATTCTTAGACACATAAGTTGAAAAGTTTACTAAAGTAATGGTTTATTTTGTATAGGAGACAATGTAGGCCATCATACGTCTGATTATGTACAACTTCACAGGTTCAATAAAGATGAGAATAACATATATAAGAAAAACCACATTCATACCATTATAATTAAATTATGGCAGTAGAAGTAGCAAATACCAGAAGTAATAACCTTCTGGTGTGCGGGTGACGGCACACACCTGTAGTCCCAGCTACTCAGGAGGCTGGGGCGGGAGGATCGCCTGAGCCCAGGAGGTTGAGGCTGCAGTGAGCTGTGATGGTGTCACTGCATTCTAACCTGGGCAACAGAGTGAGACCCTGACTCAAGAAAAGACAAGCAAAAACAAGAATTCTTCCAGTTTATTGTTTATTTTCTTTGGAGTTAAGGTTGTTTTGTTTGTCTTTTTGTTTGTTTTTTTTGGTGTCTTCTGAATCAGAAATATGATCTGGCTTTTTTTTCCCCTTCTCCTCACATTACCAAGGATTTATGGTGTGGTTGTAGGCTGGTGGGTAGAAAAGGGACTGAGATCCAAGAGCCTTCTCTATACCGGACACCGTGAAGGTGTTTCTAGATACAGTTTCTCCTCTTGCATCCCAATACCCTGATAAGAAAGAGGTTGTCTTTGTTTTTAGAGGGGAAAATGGAGATATAGCAGTTAAGTGATTCAGCCAGTCAATACAGAGAATGAGGGAAAGAGGATTTGAGCAACAGATGGGGTAAAACGTCTTTGTGGGATTTTAACTGTTGTACCACGGTCAGACTCCGTAAGTAGCACTCACTCAGTACAAGAAGTTAAAAGGTATCTGGCACATAAATACTCAAAAAGAACCGCAACTCATCTCCCCAAGGTATGTGTATAAGGATTTCGCATGCTAGTCATCGTGCTTGGCTAAGCTGGGAGAAAGCAGTGACCATCAGGGGCTGGTCAGCATCCCCCTCTGACCTGGTTGATGTCGACCCCAGTGCTAACATTGGGATGACCCTTTTAGATAAACGTTAGGAGGGGATTTGGACCTCACCAGTTCTCAAAGACACCGACACCCAGGACAAACACAGCAAATGGGAACACTTTGTTCTGAATGTCCTGGGACATCTCAGGAGGTTCGTGTGGGTGCCGATCTGTAGCCAGGGCAACCCAGCGAGAGCCTGTTCCCCAGCCCTCAGACACCATATTCACAAATGCCACTTTATCCTGATCAAAGCAATCCATGGGAAGACCAGCAAATCGAACCAAAAATACAAAACTGCCGGGCACAGTGGCTCATGCCTGTCATCCCAGCACTTTGGGAGGTTGAGGTAGGAGGATGACTTGAGCCCAGGAGTGGGAGAAGACCAGCCTGGGCAACATAGTGAGACCTCACCTCTACAAAAAAAAAAAGTCTGAACATTAGCTGGGCATGGTGTCACATGCCTGTAGTCCCAGCTACTCGGGAGCCTGAGGAAGAAGGATCACCTGAGCCCAGGAGGTCGAGGCTGTGGCGAGCTGTGATCATGCCACTGCACTCCAGTCTGGGTGACAGAGTAAGACCCTGACTCAAAAAAGCAAATAAATGAATAAAGCTACCCAGCAAGGGCGGCATACATGCAGTGCCCCTAGCATTGGCGATGACTCTGTCTGCGGGGAAATGGGAGAGGGGTCTGCCTTTTTGAGACACCAGCATCTTATTTTAAAATGCAGCTCAGGTAAATGAAGTTGAAATCTATTTGTCATTGGACAGGATGACACTGTGGCAGGGCATGAATCAGGTTATCTGAAGGTTGTGATGGATTAGGAAAGGCACTCTCTTGCTGACGGGAGAGAAAATTCCTGCCAATTCTGCAGTGATCAGAGGAGACAGCCAGAACTCGCTCTTTCTTTCTTTCTTTCTTTCTTTCTTTCTTTCTTTCTTTCTTTCTTTCTTTCTTTCTTTCTTTCTCTTTCTTTCTCTCTTTCTCTCTCTCTCTCTCCCCCCCTTTCTTTCTTCCCTTCTTTCTTTCTTTCCTTTCTTTTTCTTCTCTCTCTCTTTCTTTCTCTTTCTTTATTTCTCTATTTCTTTCTTTCCCTTTCTTTCTTTCCCTTTCTTTCTCTCTCTCTTTCTTTTTCTATCTCTCTCTCTCTCTCTCTCTCTCTCTCTCTCTCTCTCTCTCTTTTCTTCTTGGAATGGAGGAGAAAATGAGCAGAGACAGAAGTAGGCCTTCAGACTCAAACTTTTTCCACTCCTTTCTTTTTCCCTGCTTCCTCCCTGCCATCGGGTGGGGAGGGGAGTTAGAGACAGGCCCCTGTCTCAGCAGCCCCCTCTGAATCCCTGAAGGAGGGGATCGCCACTGCATCTCCATCTTCCAGGGAGGCCTCAGCTCAAGCTGCTGCTGGACAACATTGGCGTCCTACATTGCAGCTTTGGATTCAGGCCAGGAAGGCTGAGGCTGATCCTGCGATGCTCAGGTTCTGGGCGAAGAACAAGGGAATGGTGTTCCTCAGTCAATGCTCTGTTGGTAGGAACCTCCACTGTGTTAAGGGCCAGGCTGGTGGACCAGGGGAGCCCAACTTTGACACTAGTAGATCCTGGATTCAAAAGGACGGGAAGGTGAGACCCTCCAAGCGCTCACCTTCCCCCACATGTCAAGGAGTAGCTGGAAAGCCTTCCCCAAGGGAGGGGCCTACCTTAAATTCATACTAGAGTGGACACTTCAAGCTGTGACCCAATTCCCTCTCTCTTTTTTTTTTTTTTTTTTTTGAATCAAGGTGTCACTTTGTTGTCCAGGTTATTGGAAGCAATGGCATGATTACAGCTCACTGCAGCTTCCAGCTCCTGAGCTCAGGCAATCCTCCTGCCTCAGCCTCTCAAGTAGCTGGGGCTACAGGCATGCACCACTATGCCCAGCTATTTTTTTTTTTTTTTTGAGTTGGAATCTCACTCTGTCACCCAGGCTGGAGTGCAGTGGCACACTCACAGCCACCGCAGCCTCAACCTGCGGGGCTGAGGTGATCCTTCTGCCTCAACCTTCCAAGTAGCTGAAACTACAGGCATGCACCACATGCCCAGCTTTTAAAAAATTTATTGTAGTGACAAGGTCTCCCCAAGTTGCCCAGGCTGGTCTCAAACCCCTCGACTCAGGCAATCCTCTCACCTCTGTCTCCCAAAATGTTGTGATTACAGGTGTAAGCCACTATGACTAACTCAGCTAATTTTTTTTTTTTTTTTGTATTTTATTTATTTATTGAGACCACGCTATGTTGCCTGGACTAGTCTCAAACTTCTGGCCTCAAGCGCTGCTCCCTCGTTGGCCTCCCAATGTGCTGGAATTACAGGTATGAGCCATCATGCCTAGCCCAAGCTAAGACCCAATTCTTAACCTTTGTTTTTGCTTTTTGTCTTTCTTTTTTTCTTTCAGTTGATTTTTTTGTAGAGATGGGATGGCATTATGTTACTCATGCTGGTTTTGAACTTCCGGCTTCAAGTGATCCTCCCACCTCAGACTCCCAAAGTGCTAGGATTACAAGAACATACGCCACCATGCCTGGCCTCTCTCCCTTTTTTGGTAGTCTAGTGAAGTTATGAACCCCATCTCAAAATAAATGGTCTCAATTCCATCACACACACACACACACAAATTAATAGGAAGTCAATGATACTGAAAGTCACTTCTAAAAATCTTTAGTTTAGAATATAATTATGGTCTAATTGCTTCAAGAATAAATTCTCAAGGCAAGTTAGGACTCTCAGAGCCGTGACCAGACTAAATTGAGGCCACGTGGAAAGAATTGGGAGGATGGATAGATGTGAAAGATATTAAGGAGACTGCATCTTCGTTTGCCTCCTGAAATGCTCCCTCTCTAAGCCCATGGCCATGCTGTCAGAAGCTGGTGGAGACACAAAGTGGAAGAGGACGGAGGCTCCTGCCAGCGACACCCTCTGAGATTCCCACAGGCAGCCAACACCCACGAGTCATTGAGGGAGGCCATGCCGGGTCCTCCAGCCCAGCCAACACCATGTAAAGCAGAATCCCTGCCTGATCAACATACAAAATAATGGAAAATTTAAAATTGTTGTTGTTTTTTAAAATAAATAAGTGTAAATAAATAAATTGTGTCTTCTTGGAAATTTCTAACCGTTTTTTAGGTCAGCTAAACCTCCCCTTTTTATTTTTCCTAAAATTCCTCCCCCCTTTTTTTTTTTTTGAGTCTTTCCAGACCTTTCCCCCAAGACTAGTGCTTGATACGGTGTTGGGGTTCATTAAAGACATGTTTCTTTTTAATGAGTTATAAACCTATAGGTTTTTTAAAAAAATAACTTAAAATACCTCAGCTTTTCATTACACATCCTCGGCTGATGGGGAAAATAAAATTTCACCTCCTTAAATAGAATCAGTGAATAAGAATAAAAACATCAATGTGCTTTTATCAATGAGAAATCTGCACTGAGTTTGTGGCTCTGTCTATCCTGAGTTTGTCTGGAGGCCAAGGCAGGAGGATCACTTGAGCCCAGGAGTTCGAGACCAGCCTGGGCATCGTAGCAAGACCTTGTTTCTACAAAAAATAAAAAAATATTAGCCAGGCATGATGGTATGTGCCTGTAGTCTCAGCTACTCAGGAGACTGAGGCAGAAGAATCGCCTGAGCCCAGGAGGTTGAGGCTGTGGTGAGCTGTGATTGTGCCAATGTGCTTCAGCCTGGGTGACAGAGTGAGACCCTGATTCAAAAAAAAAAAAATCTACAACTCGTTATTATTGTCCCATTTCCAGGAGAAGTGAGGCTCAGAGGTCAGATTGCTAGAATATAGATAGATGTTTCAAACCTGAATCAGTCTAACTCCAAAGCCCACACACTTCCCTTGTGTCAGGCAGATAACAAGGAGCCCAGATGTTCAAGGAGTGGGTTTGAGAGGGCTTAAAGCTAGGGAGTGCCTAAAACCTCTGCACAGAGCATCCTTGTACACAAAAAGTGTTCAGTTAATGTATGCCTGTTTTTTGTTTTTTGTTTTTTGTTTTGAGTTGGAGTCTCATTCTTGTCGCCCAGGCTGGAGTGCATTGGCACACTCATGTCCACCACAGCCTCGACCTACTGGGCTCAGGCAATCCTTCCACCTCAGCCTTCCAAGTAGCTGGAACCACAGACACACGCCACCACACCTGGCTAATTTTTGTGATTTATTGTAGAGACGAGTTCTCGCCAAGTTACCCAGGCAGGTCTCGAGCCCGCAGGCTCAGGCAATCCTCTAGCCTCGGCCTCTTGAAGTGCTGGGATGACAGACTGAGCCACTGCACTCCACCTGTGTGCCCATTTTTATTATATATTTTTGAAGGGTTATTTTATATCTATGTTTTAAAAGGTAAAACTGAAGAGGGCGGTTTGAATTCGTTTCATAGGACTGAGAAAGGTTTTTGGAATGCCCAGCCGAGCTACAGATTATTCTGATGTTTTTAAGACGCCATTAGCTGTCTGTTAGAGGGGACAACATTATAAAATATTCACACAGATGGAAAGAAAAGGATGCTATTACATATGGCGATGACAATTACGGTAAGAATTTAAACGTCAGGGTTTCTGTGACTCTCCTGATATTATACTCTAAAATTTTGTGTGTCAATGTGCAATTACATTTTTTCTGGGGAAAAGAGAATTCATAAATTCCAACAAAACCTGAAAAAATATTTCTTTGGGGGGAGTTCCCCCTTATCTTCAAGTGGAAACCTTTTATGGCAGGGAAAAACAAAAACAAATCCTCCTGAAGACATAATTTCATAGCCGTCTGTATGGAGACATTCACTGAAAGTATTGGAGATGAAATATGCCTTCTAGGTAGGTAGGACCTCAGGAGCTAAGAGAATTTTGAGATGAAAGAAGTGATCAGTAAGCAGATGCTTTTGAGAGCTCAAGGGGATTGCTGACTTTGGGAAAATACCACCTAAACAACTCTTTAATGAGTCAAAGCTGAGGTGACTGGTGAAGGACGGCGCCACTTTGATGGCGTCTAAGAAGCATCTCAGAAGGATGAGGCAAAGTCCAAACACATACGCGATGTGGAGGTTTGGTCATTTAATGCAGGGAGTTGTAAGGACAATAGTTACAACACAATTGTTTAGGAAACATAAGTATGGTAAGATGAGAGTTTTCAGATGACGGTTTAGAAAAGACCTATAGAGTAAGCAGATATTTGATACTATCTATTAAAAAATAGAACAGGACAGGTGTGGTGGCTCACATCTATAATCACAGCACTTTGGGCGACTGAGGCGGGAGGATTATTTGAGTCTAGGAATTAAAGACCAGTCTGGGCAACATAAAAGACTTTGTCTCTACAAAAAATGTAAAGAAAATTAGCCAGATGTGGTGTTATACACGTGTAGTCACAGCTACTCAGGAGGTTGAGGTGGGAGGATCACTTGAGTCCAGGAGTTTGAGGCTGAGGTGAGAGATGATCGCATGATCGTGTCACTACACTCCAGCCTGGGTGACAAAGTGAGACCTAATTTTAAAAAAAAAACACCAAAAAACCCAGTCTGATGTTCATTAAATGGGTTTTTCAAGAAGTTTCTAAAATGAATAGTAAAGTTATTTGCAACCTTATTCTTATTGGCCAAAAATTTCTAGTGTAAGGGAGTAAAATAATATTTTCCTCTATCTCCTTATATTCAGTGCCTGAGTCCTGCTGATTAAACTGAAACAAGCCGGGGTCGGTGGCTCAGCCTGTAATCCCGAGCCTTGGGAGGCTGAGGTGAGTGGATGGCCTGAGCCCGCGGGCTCGAGACCCGCCTGGGCAACTTGGTGAGACCTCATCTCTACAATAA
>NW_007257525.1:286671-289424 GCF_000164805.1 Carlito syrichta | reverse complement strand
GGCCACTGCACTCCAGTCTGGGCGACAGAGTGTGAGACTCCAACTCAAAAATAAAAATACATAAATAAATAAATAAACTGAAACAAAGACAGATTAACAGGAGAAAGGGCATAGAATTTTTATTTGATGTGAGTATTTCCATCTTTATACTCACAGAGGCCTTCACAGAAAAGAAGTAAAGACTGATCACACGAGCACAGAGGTAGGATCAGAACATGCTCTTCACTGCCAGGGGAGGGAAGGAGAGAGGAGGGAGGGGACACATGGCAACACTCTGGGTACCTGGTCCACTATCGGGGGGCAGAGGGCCAGCTGGAAACCCAAACTTCACCTACATGCAGTTTACTTGTGTAGTAAATCCTCACTTCTATCCCACAACTCTAAAATAAAATATAAAAGAAAAGAAGCTAGAACCCAAAGAAGTGGTTAGACTTGGGGGGTTATATACTATTTTAACAATGTGTGATAAAGTATAGAAAAGTGACAAGACAAAGGAAAAGGGGTTTGGGTTTCTAGAGGTAGCAAATCATGGAAGGAGACGAATTAAAAAAAATAAGGGTGATTTTAGTAAGGTTTGTTTATGCAGACGTATCTTGGTGCCACATTTTTATCTCCAGGGATAACGGTTGTTTTTCCTCCTCCTTGTATGGGAGGGGGGGCGGGAAATTTCACAAAGGAAAATGTACATCCTACTTTTAAACAGATGGGGAGGACAGAAAGAGAGTTCCTTCTGCATTTGCTACTTCTTAATTGACTTCAGCTCAAAACAATCCTTATGCCAAAGTGGCATATTTTGGGATGTTATATTCTGATCCCCTTCACTGAAATAGTAAATAAAGCACATCAATGAAGACAGTAGAATAGTAGAGCCATGTTAGTGAAGACAGCCGAATAGCACAGTCGTGTTTATGTAGACAACAAGTTGTGTTGTGTAGGCGGTTTCAAGTCTCAGAAGTAAACTGCCAGCAAAGCTAGTTAGTAGGAAGATGCTGATGCTCTTTGAAGCTGCAGGGGTTTGACCTGCTGAAGAATTCACCTAGAGGCCTTGTCTCCCTTCACAGCTCCCGCACCCCCGCTCAACAACTGCCCAGATGTAGTCTGGTCTAGTCCTATAACCAGCAATGTGCTTTACTTGCCAAGCTAAATTCCAGGCAGAATGAGGCCGCCAGAGAGTTTTCAGCTACTCAGTCACTGAGGTCCTCATGTGCATTCCATTTGAACACATTTAGTGCTCACTTTAAAACACCCCATTTGAGAATTAAAAGAACAACATTTTTGGCAATCTGCTGCAGTTCTTTTCAGGCCAAATATTCACTGCAGAAAGAAGAAAAGAGAATTTTAAATCACCACCAAGAGTAAGGCCAAGAGACCCTTTGCTTCCCATATTCGGATACTTGTATGGCTCTGAGGCATAAGGTAAGGGAGAAGGTTGAGAGTTCTCTTTCCCCCACCCTTCACCTTGCCTCCTCTCTCCCTCCATCCCCCCACTGTCGATAATTGTAGCAGGAAGCAGCCTGTTCCCAAACAATAGAAAATAGAACAAGATGGGCAGAGGATTCATTCCCCAAAAACCAGGAATCTCGGGAATCTTCATTTATCTCCTCATTATCAGGTGTCTACGCACCCTCCCAGACAGAAACAGAATGTCCTCACCCTGAGGTTGAGCAAATATACTGCACCAGCTGTGATTACAGGATTATTTTTTTTCCTAAGAGATTTTTTTTCTTTTTGAGAATGTTAGTCTGTAGGACACAGGCCGTACCCTTTTACAACTCGATGCATAACAAAAAGTCCTTACTGCTTGTGTTGTGGTCAGCCTTCACAGTGGAGGTCAAGGCAGACAGCTCAGATATTCACATCCTATGTGCATAACCATCAACTTCTTGATCTTCATCTGAGGGGCGTCTGTGTTAAAAGATTTCATTCTAGCCATCAGTTCCTGCCTTGAAAATGGCTGAGATGGAGATGGAGAATTACACCATGAGTCAGCTAAAAAAATTGCAGAGAAGCCAGAGGTTTGGCAGTAGGCTTGGGTGCCTCTCAGATACAGTCTTAGAGTTGACATTGAGAGCAGACAAAATAGAGACCAGCTATTCTCCGAGGATGGTATCAACGTCGTGTTCATATTCACAATGACTACAACTTCTTGGGTCACTTGATCTGTGGCACATCTGAACTGCATCCACAACATCAGTGTGCAGCAAATACCACATTCTTCCCCCCAAATCAAAAACAATCTGATGTAATCCACCATCCCATGAGGTTGTCAGAAAATTCGATTTCAGACAAGACCTTGCACACTCAGGGTGGGACGGCCGTACACAGAAAATTCTATTTCAGTTATTGTATGAGTGGTTCCTATTGCACAACCCATTGCTTGAGAAGGTTCCAAGAGACCGTAAACAGTACAGGGCATTTAGGAAAATGCCCTCCATTTTCCAGCTCACACTTCTGACTTGTCCCTTGTCCATAATATTGACAGAAGAGGGATTGAATCTGGCTTTCAGTTGAGTGAGTTACTTCATCTCCCTACATCTCAATTTCCTTTCTCGTAAAACAGTTGTCTCTACCCCATGTCATCTGTTTTTTCATAAATAAAAAACAAGTCGGGTGTGGTAGCGTGCGCCTGTAGCTCCAGCTACTTGGAAGGCTGAGGCGGAAGGGCCGCCTAAGTTCAGCAGGTGGAGGTTGTAGTGCCTGTGAGCATGCCACTGCACTCCAGCCTGGGTGACAGAGTGAGACTCCAACTCAAA